>NC_079514.1:34127857-34300355 GCF_000801105.2 Raphanus sativus | reverse complement strand
CAGACGACTTATTTGTAAAGTCGTCCAGCTGGAAAACCTTCCAGACGACTTATTTGTAAGTCGTCCAGCTGGAAAACTTCCAGACGACTTATTTGTAAGTCGTCCAGATGGAAAACCTTCCAGACGACTTATTTGTAAGTTAGAAAATCTTATACAGTTAGAAAATCAAATAAAATCTACATGCCCACAAAATACAAATAGATTTGTGTAAACAAATAGTTCAAATATACAAATAGATTTGTGTATACAAATAGTTCAAATATACAAATTGATTTGTGTATCTATACAAGTTTAAAAATCTATACAAGTTAAAAAATCGTATACAAGTTAAAAAATCTATCAAGACATACAAATTGATTTGTGTATCTAATCATACATGCCACAAACATACCACCATCCTCATTATCTTTCAGATGCTGATCAACAAGCTCCGTCCATATAACCAAAGCCATATTATCCCTCATAGTCTTCGCATTGGACCTAGCAAAGTCTTTAGGGCTATAAGGGGACCCAAGAGCATGACACTCAATGTACTTTGCAGCGTACACGCCACAATCACCATTGTTGGCCGTGGGTACATCTTTCAGCAGTCTCTCATATGTGTATCGCTCCAACCCATGCATCTGGTCTCCGCACTCCACAATCAGATAAGGGACCATCTCGAGAAAAGGCTCCATTATCTCATCCCATCTTTCTGGTATGGTAGTTGAAGGTATGCTGTCCCAGACGACTATGTGCCTCTTAGGGATCGATATCCAAATAGCCACCCAATGTTTGTTGTCCAAGTTCAGTGGCGCATAGATATCATCAATGTCCTCCCCCCACTTCTTGTTTTGATTGGCAAAATGAAGGCATTGATCCGTCATACAAACTCGCCGCCCCACTAGGTAGCATTTTTCCTAAACCATTGTGATCAGACGACGATGCTTTGAAGAACAGATACTGTTCTCTCCAAGACTGGGTAAAGTTGTGATCCACGGAAGCACATTCGCTCGCTCCGGAAACATTGTGGGTTCTCCTTATACCTCTGCCTCAGCACATTCATCCAAGCATCTATATGCTGCATATAAAATAATACAAGTTAGACCCTTCCAGACGACTTACAAAACCTTCCAGACGACTTATATATTTACAAATCTATACAAAGACAAGTTACCAGACGACTTATTTGTAAGTCGTCTGGAAGGTTTTCCAGCTGGACGACTTACAAATAAGTCGTCTACTAAGTCGTCCAGCTGGACGACCTTCCAGACGACTTATAATAAGTCGTCTACTAAGTCGTCCAGCTGGAAGACCTTCCAGACGACTTATAATAAGTCGTCTACTAAGTCGTCCAGCTGGAAAACCTTCCAGACGACTTATTTGTAAGTCGTCCAGCTGGAAAACCTTCCAGACGACTTATATATTTACAGACGACTTAAAGATAAGCAGAAGACTTACTACGTCTTCCAGCCATGCTTTGGATGTCCGGAGTTTTTGATACCACCAAGTTGGTGATGTACGTGGTTTGTCCTCTTCCTTAGTGAAATAATCACTACAAACAAAAAAGCAATCAGTTTTGGTAGACTAAATCAAGCTATTATGGGTAAAGCAATCACTTACGGATCAGTTTTCAACCAATCAACGAGCTCCTTCATCTTAGGTCTGTTTAGTGTGGGAAATGGATTATACTTTCCCACTCTAAGGAGTTTCCTTCTCTCTGCCGTATAAGGAGATATCTGCGTGGGAGCAGGTTTCTTCGTTCGTTCACTCCTTGCACGCACAGAAGCAGTGGGAGCTGTTTGGTCCAATACAACCAGGCTCGGTTCTGAAACTGGAACGCTTGGATCGGTGGAAGCGAAGCTCGGTTGTTGATCGTTGGAAGCGAAGCTCGGTTGGTCAGTGGAAGTGAGAGGAACAATCTCTTTGGAGGTGACACCATCTGCTTTATCCTCCGGCAAGATCTTATATACCGAGATCGCCTCATCTGCTGTATCCTCCGGCAACAATCTCTGCAATAAAAGAGAACAAGTTAACCCTGGACGACTTAAATAAAAGTTGGGAGAGGATTTGATACTAACCTCTTTGGGCAGAGGAGAAGGCTGTTTCTTTTGAGGAGAAGGCTTTTTCGTTTGAGGAGCAGGCTGTTTCGTTTGAGGAGCAGGCTGTTTAGTTTGAGGAGCAGGCTGTTTAGTTTGAGGAGCAGGCTGTTTCGTTTGAGGAGTAGGCTTTGCCTTTTGAGGAGTAGGCTTTGCCTTTTGAGGAGCAGGCTGTCTGGTGGGAGGAGTAGGATGATTGGTTTGAAGTGTAGGCTGATCCTTTTGAGGAGTAGTCTGTTTGTTACTAACCCCGGTTTCTGGGGCTTGTGGGGTAGGCTGTTTGTTACTAACCTCGGTTTCTGGGGCTTGAGGGGTAGCCTGATTGGTGACACCAACCTTCTTCTCCACAGCTTCCAATCTATCGGAGATCTTCCTAATCTCCCTGATGCACTTCTTAAACCCATCTTTCATCATGTCACCTAAGCCCTTGAACATATTTTCTAACTCCTCTCTGGTCACCCAACTAGCCTCTTCTCTAGCCTCTTCTGTAGCCTCTTCTCTAGCCTCTGTAGGAGCCTCTTCTCTAGCCTCTTTAGGAGCCTCTTTAGGAGCCTCTTTACGAGCTTTCTTCCGAGGTCTCTGATTGTCTTCCTCCACCTCCTCCACAACCATCTCTTTGGCTCTTTTCGATGGAGTCACAAACTTGGGTTTTGTACCAGTGACTTCCCAGCAATCCATGGTCCACTTCCACGGTCTCCGATCATACATGACTTTAATGATGTTCTCCGCGGGCACGTCATCAACCTCAGAGTCCCATTTTGGCCACATTTCACTAATGTCCTTCTCAACAAAGTTGATCACGCGGGTCTGCAGTAAATAGAAGAAGAATCGAGTTAGATATTTGAAACAAAATACTAAATAGACGACTTAATTATAAGTCGTCAACTAAGTCGTCCAGCTGGACGACCTTCCAGACGACTTATTATAAGTCGTCTACTAAGTCGTCCAGCTGGACGACCTTCCAGACGACTTATAATAAGTCGTCTACTAAGTCGTCCAGCTGGACGACCTTCCAGACGACTTATAATAAGTCGTCTACTAAGTCGTCCAGCTGGAAGACCTTCCAGACGACTTATAATAAGTCGTCTACTAAGTCGTCCAGCTGGAAGACCTTCCAGACGACTTAATTAAGTGAAGATGGAAAGGTACCTGACTCAAGATAGCAGCTTTCATGAATCTGCGGCCTCTGCTGCCCTCGTAAGCCAGAATCGGTGGAGACGGACTGTTTGCTCTGGGTAGACCAATACTAGCACCCAACCCCGGAATAGCTGTGTACGCCCAGACCTGAAGAACTTATATAAACCCATCCACGGTGTAACAGCCAGTAATATCTTTGTTCCACAAAGAGTCCATCAGCACCTTAAACGCGACTCTCCCCCATGGATAATTCTCAAACCTTTCTAAATCCATCACTAGCCTTGCCAGAGTAGCTCGTGTAGCGCTTGAGAACTTTTTCCCTTCAATGAATCCAGTGAAGATGGAAAGGTACGCGAGTCGCTTGCGATCTTCCCTGGACCAATCCCCACATCTCTTCAGTGCTGCTATTATCTGATCAGTACTTGGCCCAGCTTCCCGATGAACTCCCATCATCTCCCAGAAAGAAACCATCTGTGGGGTAACTTCACATTCTGGTGTCTCAAGGTCCTCGATGTAGTCGCAGTTTAGACCAGTGATGTTTTCAAACTCTAACAGTGAAAACCTCGCAGGTTCTGGACCAACGAGACACCACATCTCGTACTTCTTCTTAATGTCCAGCTTTAAACCGAGCAAGTGGTGAACCAGCCTTGAAGCCCAACCAAATCCCTGCTCCTTGAACTTGATGAAAACTCCCAATCTCGACTCCTTGAGCTCTTCAAATTCAGCATCAGTGAGAGCTTCCCTAAGAGCAGTATGCAACTTCGTGTTATCCGTATGATACGAAATGCTATTGTGGGGTTCTGGCTCTTCCCCTAATGTGTATAACCTACGGGGGAGTTCTGGAATATCCATCATTTTTGTCTGCAAAATAATCAAAGACAACAATAGAAGTCAGAACACAAGCTAAATCAATCACGCCTTAATTGTTACTCCAGACGACTTAGTAGACGACTTAAATATAAGTCGTCTAGAAAGTCGTCCAACTGGACGACTTAGTTGACGACTTATATTTAAGTCGTCTGGAAAGTCTTCCAAATGGACGTACTAAGTCGTCCAGGTTGAAGACTTTCCAGACGACTTACTTACAAGTCTTCCAGTAGAAAAATTTCAAGCGGACCTGATTAGTCGCAGAAGGAGTTTGAGTACTCGTCATTGTGGTTATAGATCTGAAAAAATAAACGTGAAACGGTGAGAATGAGTAAATTGAAAGAGACAACGTTTTATGTTCATCTTTTCCACGAGTTTGATGACTTACCGGCGTTAGGGTTTACAGAGAAACGGCGCTACGGTTTACAGAGAAGAAGCGGCGGCGCTAGGGTTTAGAAGAAGCGGCGGTGCTAGCTAGTGTTTAGAGTAAGCGGCGGTGAGAACGTTGGTGAGCACGGTGGCGAGGGCGACGGTTTGTTCGGAAATAGTGGAAGCGGGGGCGCTAGGGTTTAGAGGAATCGGCGGCGCTAGGGTTAGAAGAAGCTGCGGCGACAACGGTGAGAATGAAGTGAGATAGATAGCCGACGTTGAGAACGATGGTTGTTCGGAAATAGTGGGAATTCGAATCGCCTTTGATATCGCCGGTGAGAGAGAACTGTTAGGGTTTCTGTTCGCGGAAAATGAAAAAAAAAAAAATCACCTTATATATTGGGTAAATAATCCGGTTAGCTTTAAAAGTACATTGGTAAACTTTAAGGTTTGGTCCGGTTTAGACGACTTATTCTGGCTGATAATGTACATCAGACGACCTAATATTTTGTCGTCTGGGAACAGAAGACTAAATATTAAGTCGTCCAATACCCTAAAATGAACCACTAAACTAAAATGACTAAATTAACTTACTAACCACGTTATAAAATCAAATTATACTTCAATAGTGTTTACTATACACAGAAATGAACACGCCTAGGTAATTTTAAAAATTTTCAAAAACGGTTTTAATGCTTTCCAAAATCTAACCCTAAGAACACATACAATACTACAACATATGTTGATGAAACATAAACTAAAGAATATCATGACTCACTACTTTCACTCATCTGGGCTGAAAACAATTGAAATTTGTTATATATTAATTTATATCTCTTAAGACATATGTTAATTACATAATTCCAATTTTTCACTTATCAAAATATTTTTTACAAAATTTTTAAATTATGTTTAAGAATAACTGTCCAGACGACTTAAATTAAAGTCGTCTGGACGACTTATTTTCAAGTCGTCTGTTTACAGACGACTTGCGAGGGGTAGAAACGTAAAAAAAAATCCGTTTTTTTTGTTTGTTCACAAGGAGATAGTTGTAATTTCAATAGCCTTTTAGGTTACTTTTGCCTTTGACCCAAGTTGGGGTACTCTTTTGGGTTTGACTCCAAGTTTTGAGTCACAATTGGTAATTCTCCCAAGATTTTTTTAGTTCCAAAATTGTTTAAATTTCTATATTTATGTTAATCTTATACATTAATCTAAGTGGTAAAAGTTTTTAATATGTGGTTTTAGTTGATAGATACGTCTAAGTGGTAAATATTTCTATATTTATGTTAATCTTGTACAAAAAAACAAAAGTAATTAACAAAACTTATTTCTAGTATTTCTATATTTATGTTAATCTTATGTTAATTACTTTTGTTTTTTTCTTGTTTGAAAGATACATTTTTGGGGTCAAATTTTGAAAGATACCATATGTAAATTACTACCCTTACTTATGTAATAAAATAAGTTTATAATAAACACTACATTTGACTTCCGGCCGGGTAACCAAATTAGCACAAGGGGAAGAATCTTCTCGACATTGTGTTTATTTTACGGAGAGATCTTGTCTGACGTTTTTCTAATTAGGCTCTGCAGACTTCTGGTCAAGTTTCTTTGGTACGTAAAACTAGGTTCTCTTTTACTTCTTAGTATTGGATTTGATACGATGTTTCCATTGTTTGATGGCAAATCTTATTGTTGTAGTAAACTCGGATCAGTTTTGGATTGTAGATTGTTATGATATTAATTATTTGTGCACATATATGTTTACAATTTTCGTAAAACCCTAAGAATTCTATTTTTTCAGATTGTTGAAGCGCAGCTTTTCGTCAACAACCATGCTAGAATCTGCAACCAAAAAGAAGACATCATCATCATCATCATCCGTGATGCTAGACTGGTCTGTTCTACCAGAGGACCTACTGAACATTGTATCAAAGAATGTGGAGGACTGTTTCGATATTGTTCATGCTCGCTCTGTTTGCAACTTTTGGCGATCCACACTTTCCTTTCCTTGCGTGTTACGCCGACCAAGTTACTCTCTTCCTTCCTTCGCCAACTTCCCTAGCGAAAGCAAACACTTGTGCACCCTTGAGAAGATCCCTTTGTTCCTCTTTAGAGTCCAAACTCCTCCGCGTGCGTCGGCCTCTGATTATTTTCTAGGAGGGATAGGCCGAGATGAGTCAGAGAATCTGATAGAGCTTCCATATCCTCTTCAGTGTTCATTGAAAGTGAAGATCCAAGGATCTGATCCAACTTGGATGAAGACGAGCCACTGCCAGGTCCTCCCTCTTGGCCATCAGTACAGAATGATCGGTTGCGGTCCTAAAGGCTACACATGCCTAGCTTTTCTTCCGCTAAACGAGGAGGGAAGAGAAGAATTCATTCTACTTCTCGCCTTCAGTAGATATTTGTTGGTGTTAACAAGTTCTGAAATGAAGTGGAAGCCGGTTATGCAATTCGAACCTCCTTTACGTGATATAGTAACTTTCAGACGGATGTTTTATGCAACCGTTCAAAATAAAAGTATGACCATGATGCATGCTTTCAGAATCGACCCTTTCTCGTTGCACGTTACTCCTATGATCTCCTTGAGGGCTGGTTCGCTAAAATATCTGGTGCCATGTGGCAATGATGACGAACTTTTCATGGTTGAGAAATTTATCTCTTTGTCATACGCATTTAATTATAAACAGATCATATGCATCGTGGGTAGGCTACATAAGGAGACTGGTCGATGGGTTGAGGTCAATGACTTAGGAGACCGTGTGTTGTTTATTGGACGCTTTGGAAATGTCTCATGCTCGGCTAAGGAGCTTCCTGATGGTTGTGGTGTGAGTGGGGACTCAATTCTGTTCACAAATGAGCTTGATAATGGAACATACGCCTATAAATACGGAGTGGATACAGGAAGAGTGGAAGATAATCCCAACTGTTGGAGGTTCTCAGGAGAGAATCGTGTGACTATCCTCAGTACATCTCCCGTGGTGAGTTTTCGTGTTGAACACTAAGCGGTAGAAAATTTACATTGGACTTGGTCATCTGTTGGTGTTGTTTTTATTTGTTGAAAACAATGATTTTTTATTGGACTTGGTCATCTATTGGTTTTGTTAATTTTTATTAGTTAAGGTTAACTTTTTCATGACTCTTGTTTTAGTATATTTTACTATTTAGTTTTAGTTCTAAACCTTAGGGCTAGACGTCGATACTATACTCGTTACTTGATTCATATCATATTTAAAAATCGTATCATATCTAAAAAGTTAAATTTCCGGCGTCAATGGCGGAGAGATAGGGAGTAAGGAGGGCAACTGCCCCCTATAAAATATTGAGATAATTATTTTTCGTTGGCTATATGAGAGTTATATGATTTTAGTGGTAAATTTTCTTCTATTATCCCTTATAAATTGAAGATAAATTTTATATTGTCTCCGATAAATTTTTAGTTTGGTTCCGCCGCTGCCCGGCGTTGTTAAGTCAATCAGTAAATCCACAAATTTTAGTATTTGCAACAATAAGCCAAATATCATCTAACATGTTTTATTAAAATATATAACATATAAATTTAATAAGTTATGATCAGGTATCTAAAATTAACCAAAATAGCTTCATTTTGAATATTTAAGTAAAGGATTGATAGGATTTCTGTGTTTCTCATTTTCGGAATATTTTTGTAGTGTTTTGAATATTTTCTTTATTAGATAATTTTAGATATTTCTAAAAAAATAGATTTTACTATGATATGTACACGGTGCACATATCTGGTAAAATTTCACTATCCGATTCACTCCGTCCTGTACAAATATTGAGTTTTCGATCCATTTTTCTTTTTACGGTTTCAAATATTTGTTACTTCGAACATCCGTAACTATTTCAACTATTTGCGGATTATCCGCTCTGCTTAGTAAAAAACTACAAATAAAATAAATAATTATTAATAACATCTAACTTTATTGATATCAAATCAATGTAACATATTACATGAATTAGAAATTATATCAAATATGTTGTTAAGAAGAACTTTTAATAGAGACAGCAGTAACATGATGCTTCCTAACACATTCGTAGGATAGGCTAATTCACTAGCTTTCCTCTACTTCGCTCTTGGTCTTGTAAGATCATTCTTGTGTATATAATTTTTTTAAATATATGTATATATACATATAACGGATTGGATCAGATATTCGTTTCCAAATCTTTTTAGTATTTGAGATTTTATTTGCCTTTTAAAAATATTACATATTAATATTTGATTTGATTCATGAATTATGGATATCCGGATTTTTCGATATGAATAAAAAAAAATAACTAATCGAAATGAGAAGTATAATTTTGTAGATCCACTGTTACTAGTTTGTCCAGGCCATTGTAGTTTTTAACGTTTTTAATAAAATTCAGGTCAGACCCATCGTAAACCCATCATTTTAAATATTGTCTAAGCCCACAAAAGGCCCATATATATTTTCACTGCACTCTCTTTATCTTCCCGACAAATGATTTTGGGGCTAGTTCAGAACCCTAACTGCGATTTACGATTGTTCTCACTGCAAATACAGACCAAAAATTTCAACCTAGCGACAGTAAATTCGAGGTAAGAAATGCTGCAAACATTAATGTGACTCTCATGTTCGCTCTTCTGCAATTTGTAAAATCGACATTTGATTTAAGTTCTGGTAGATTGTATTTGAAGACAAGTGTTTGGTTCTAAAACGTTTGTGTTTCATGTCTTCTTTCTCTTTCTTCTTTTCACAGAGACAAAACTTACTTCACTCCTTAGGTGAACACATAAGTATCTCGCTATGAAGCGGCAGAAGGGTGGTGGTCTAACCATTTCTGAGCGCGTTACGCGATCCACGACCACACTTGATCGAAACTCACTCACCCTTCCTGTTGAGGTTGTTACAGAGATATTCTTGAGGTTGCCTTTGAAGTATATAGCGAGATGTCGCTGCGTGTGCAAGCTCTGGTCCTCCGTGCTTCGCAGCCAAGATTTCACAGACGCCTTCTTCACCAAATCTTGTGCTCGCCCTCGGCTTCTGTTCGCCTGCACTGACTACACCCAGATCCGCTTCTTCTCGTCATCTCAGCCTAAACATCCAAAAGACAACTCGTATGTCGTTGCCACCAATCGTATGGCACGTCCCCCAGGCTACGATAAACTGTTTGGTTGTACCAATGGATTCTTCTGTTATGGAGGTACCCAGGGCAGGAACAAACCAGTACTCGTCACGGTGATATGTAACCCCAGCACAGGACAGTCCTTGACATTACCAAGATTGAACTCAAAAGACAATTATGGAGTGGAAAGCTATCTTGGATATGATCCCATTGCCAAAGAGTTCAAGGTATTGTCTCTACGTGATGGTAAGGAGTTCCATGTTCTGACATTAGGAACCAAGAAACTGTCATGGAGGGTGGTCGAATGTTGCATCCCACACTGTTCTTCATGTTGTAAGTGGATATGCATCAGTGGCGTTTTGTACTATATAGCTAGAGAGTCCAGGTCTTCAGTGGAATCTATGGTAGTTTGTTTTGATTTGAGGACTGAGAAGTTCAGCTCTGTGAAGCTCTTGGGAGGTTTCAATAAAGCACTGCCTCATTCAACAACTCTGATAAACTACAATGGCAGATTAGGTTTGCTTATGTCGTCTTCGTATGTTAGTCGATCATGGAAAAGTTTTAAGCTCTGGGTTCTTCGAGGTGATTCAGAACGTGAGTGGTCCAACCGTGTATACGTATTACCACCTCTGTGGAAGGATGTAGTTTCAGACTACATGCGCATTGCTGGAATGGTTGGTACAAATGAAATCGTCTTGGTCACTTACCAAAGAGTGCCTTCCTATGTCATCTACTACAATGTCAAGAGCAAGACGATCAGAAAAGTTGGAATCCAAGGACTGGCCACGTTTCGGGGTGCGACGATAGACACCTATCTCAACTATGTTGAGAATGTGGAGCTTCTTTAAGCATTTCAAGTTAGATCTAGTGTAGTTTTCATTTGCAGTGTTTCTTCTTCTTTTTTTTCTTCTTTCTAGCGTCTTAGTTAAAACAATCTACCTCTTGTTACAAGATTCAACAAGGGGATAGACAATCTTCTTGTTACAAAATGATGTAATAGAGAGAGACCAAGTTTGCTTAAGCTTGGCAGAGAATGATGTTTGTCCAGACCCTTGTATACAGTAATGATTAATCACAAGTTGTGAATCTATTTCTTGTGCTGTTTAAGTTTGTGTGGAGTAGAATCTTATCAGTAAGTCTAAACTTTGAAAAAGATCATCGAGAAAATTTACAAAATTAAGAAGTTGAAGGAATAGCTATAGATTATGATGATGATTCAACTACTAAGAAGCTTGATCCAAACTGAGATGTTTATTCTTGTTATAAACGTTTAAAGCACCTAGTCAAATAAAATGTGGTCAATTTAGTAGTTACAAAGGAAAAAAAAAAGAGATAACTTTAGGTATACGTAAGATGACCAAACAAGGAGAGTACTATGGTTAAATGGTCAGTTATCTCAAAAGTAAGAGTCAAAGAAATCTTGGAAGAACTAGGGAAGACCGGCCGCAAGATGATCCCAATTGTTTAATTGTTTGCACCTGATCATGAGGAAGATTTTCATACCCGACCACTATCACCGTAAACTTAATCAAAAACTAAAGAGGCTGACTCAAAGAACTTGCAGAATAGATGACTATTGTCAGGAAATAGAGATGTTGATGATCAGAGCATACAAATCGGAGGTTTGAACCGTGAAGTCCAAGACAGACCAGCATGAAATGCAACAGTATGTGAATCACAAATTTATTTTATGTAAGGTGAATTTTAAAGAAAATAAAATTTATTTATTTGCGTTATTTGTTTGAATTATTAATTTCGAAATTTTGAATTGTAATTTTTTACATCACATTTTATTGAATGCTAAAATCTTTGAACTAAGTTTGGTTTATGTAAAAATTCATAAACTAAAAATTTACAGGTAACATCAGACAATATAAACGTATAATCAACTAAATTAATAAAATCAGTTAAAAGGGAGAAAATCACGTACAAACTTTAAAAGTCACACATACTCACACTTTAAATCTTGTTGTTTTTCAACTATCACTCTAAATTTTCAAAGTGATATTTGTATCACCAAAAATTTCCAATTTGGCTTATTTATTCATTAAGTAAATAAGTGACCAGTTGTAGAGATAAATGTGATGACGTGGCGATTTTTTCAAAAATCATATATATTTAATTAAATAAATAAAATTTAAATAGAAATCAGAAATTAATAAAAATCAGAAAACTAAAGGAAATTTCAGAAAATTAAAGAAAAATTCATAAAATAAAACAAAATTCAGCAAATTAAAATGATTTTTTTCAAAAAAAAAAAATACAGAAATTTAAAAAATATTAAATTATTAAAAATAAAGAAAAAAATCACAAAATTATTAAAATGGAAAATTCAAAATATTTTTTTAGTTATAAAGTTATTTTTTTAAAAAGAATTCTAACATATCATCATTAACAATAACAATTTGAAACCTATCACTGATGAGAACGGTGGTTCCACACATAATCATTCAGCAAAATTAATTAAAAATAATTAATGATGATATCGGTAACTATAGTTAGAGATATAAAAAAATGTCACTTTTAGTTGAACTACTTTTTTTTTTTGCTAAATTGTGAATATCATTAAACTTAATGAAAATTTGGTTACAAGTGAATGAAACCAAGAACTGCTTTTCAGCTAGTCAGGTTCAAGGAGCCGCAAAAAGATAAAAAACCCCAAAGAACCTACACTATTAACACCAAACAACCTAACAAGGCTAACTTGAAGTTAATACTGCAATGTAGCACAAAGACAACCATATTAAGCTCCCAAACCAAAACGCTTCTTGCTTGACTGGCTTGAAGCAGAGAGCAAGAGAATAACTTGAAGACGAGCTCGATCAAGCCTCACCGAAGTGGCTCCCAGCAGGCATCGACGGAAGCGCCTGGCTCACGCCCCGGAGCTCCGCTGGAGGAGGACGCCGACAGAGCAAAGCCCAAGTTAACACGGAAGAGAGCAAGAATGTAAACCTGCAACCATGCCACTTGAAAATGAAGAACACGGTCAAGCGTAGACGGTAGTTTCAGCCCCTCAATCCGCTACGCGACACAGAAGATGCAGCAGAGAGAGCAAGTTACAAATCAGCTATCTTCCGGGAGCTTTGAAAGGGGAAATGAAGCACGTAAGGAGAATGGAACTCCTTTAAACATGTGACCTGACTGCAAAGCGCAAGCTTCGCCTTTTCCGCAAGAGACGTCGACATCAAGGGTAGTCCTCAAGACCCTAGAAACAGACGATGGGAGCAGGAAGGAGAAGCTAACCCTTTTGCTGAGGTACACCATGGGAGCTGTCTTTTGAACTAAAGAAATAGAGGTCCTCGGTGGTGCGTCTCACAACCACCCTTCACTCAACGAGAGGAGGAGCTCTACAGACCCTGGAAACTAACTGCTAGAATAGACCGGTTGGAGCGAGACGGCGGAGCAGAAACGAGACGGCAGCGACGCGTCGAAGCTTCTGGCGGATCTCGGATCTCAGATCTGACCCAGAACTGAGCGCAATCGGCGACTAAAAGTAGATCCAGGGCTCCCACAGCCATTACCGACTCATCTCGCCTCGCTGGTGGTCCAGAGAAAAGCAAAGACCCTTTGATTTCAGTTTGTTCCGACAGAGGAGACCCCATCAGACCCAGACGCACCGAACAAAGAAGAGAGACAAGGAGGAGATAGCAGAGGGTGAAGACGATGAGTACACGGACCGGTTGACAGAAGAGGGAGACCGACGGCGGAGATACCGTCAGTCGCCTGAGAGAGCAAAGAGTAGGCGGCGGCTTAGGGTTTTCGGTGGGGGTGGAGAGACTAAAGAGAGAATTTCACTTCTCTCTCCTCTCTCTTGATTACAATTTTTAAACCGTTTAAAATGGATTTAGCGTTCGATTAGTTGAACTACTTATTGATTATAATAATTATATACAATGTTTTAAGGAAATTGCATTCAACATACCAACGTACGAATGCAAAACTATAAGGCATGTAAATATGTAATATATTATAGTTATATGTTTGTGAATTGAGTGTAATCCTGACCTCCTGAATCAGAAGGTAAGAATCTTACCGTAAGATGGTTCATATTTGGAATCTGCATATCAGAAGGTAAAGGGTTCATATTTCGAGGACGAGGAGTGCACTTAAGTGGCTTAGCCAAAGCCATAAAGAATCTCAATCCTGAGGCTTCTTCCATGTTGACTTTATCTCCTTCAATTTCCCAGTCAAAGCCCTGCACCATCACTCCAACCGCGGTTCCTACAAAAGTACTCCCTAGATTTGATCCAGGACATCCTCTCCTTCCAGCCCCAAACGCCAGGAACTTAAGTGCTTGCTCTTTTCTCTCCTCCTCTTTCCATAACCTTGAAGAAGTTAGAAACCTCTCTGGCTTAAACTCATAAGGATCTTCCCAAGAATCAGGATCTCTCATGATAGCATAAGAATTGACAGCAAGTGATGTTCCCTCCGGTATGTAGAACCCTCCTATCGTACAGCCTTCTTGAAACTCCCTTGGCACCACAGATCCCACAGGGTGCAATCTTAGAGCTTCCTTGACCACCGCTTGCAAGTAAGGGAGTTTTGGCAGATCAGTTTCTTGAACCAACCTATTTGTCCCCACCACTGAATCGATTTCTTCTCTCAGTCTTTCAAGGATATTAGGGTTGTTGATTATTTCTGCCATTGCCCACCTTGTTGTTGAAGAAGAGGAGTCACCTGCTCCAACAAAAAGCTCCTGCAATACCATATTGTTAATTCAGTATAATAGTGTTTGTTTGTAGGGATGGACAAAAAACCCGAATCAAATCTACCCAAGCCAACTTATCCTAACCCAAATCAAAGTATATAATATGTCTACACCATTTGATTATAGATTTTATCAATCCAAAAGGTTCGTTCGATTCAGTTTTAAACCGAACTAAACCGA
Source organism: Raphanus sativus (assembly GCF_000801105.2). Classification (NCBI taxonomy): domain Eukaryota; kingdom Viridiplantae; phylum Streptophyta; class Magnoliopsida; order Brassicales; family Brassicaceae; genus Raphanus; species Raphanus sativus. Next base: position 34,285,898 of record NC_079514.1, on the reverse strand, counting down.
ATATCAAAGAGTTTTTTTGATTAAATTAACTAAATATATTAATAATATTAATATTTAAGATATTTAATCATATCACATCGACAAATAAATATGAACAATAAATAAATATACAAATATAAATAATTTTGCTTCAATAACTAAACACGAAGCAATTGTTTGGATTCTCAATGAAAACATTACCGCGAATAATGCCTTGATTTGCTTCCTAGTCATCTTATACTCTGCGTTTTCGCCTTGATAAGATTCCAACAATGCATCCATAAACTCAGCACCTTGATGTTGTTCGTCCACTTCCTTTTCGTATCTCGCAAGAATCTTTTCCAGATGCTCTTCGAACCTGTGTGAAACCTCCATCACGTCCTTCTTTAAGAATGAGATCCCTAGTAGCTTCTCAAGCGGCTTATGAAACACTTGCGCCACACAAAACTTGTGGCACAAGGAAGTGAACGCAACTGATAGTTCAGAGACTTTCCCACCGTCATTGTCCTCCACCGAGAAACTACTTCCCATACTCATCTTCCCCAGCGTGTTGTTAACGAGTCTCATCGCTTCCTCGCCGATCTCCACGCTTTCTTTCTTCATGGCCTTATCGAGCAGGTTCCTGTGGAACCTCTGAAGCTCCACTAGACGGACGCCACGTGTCCGCTCTAGCGCCTGGGGCCCAAGCGCCTTAGCCATGATGACCTTCTTCATGAACCTCCAGTAATCTCCGGAGGGAGCTCTGATGTAGCCAGAAGAACCAAAGACAATGCACTCATCGATAGCAATTGGACCACGGTAGGAGACGTTCATGTCGTGAGTCTTGAAGATCTCATAGGCCACTGTGGGAGAGGAGACAAGAACGATGGGGACGTGGAAGATGCGGAGATGGAGGAATTGTCCGTACTTGGATGAGATTTTCTGAAAACACTTGTGCATTGAAGAAGAGATGATGAGGTGAAGATGACCGATGATCGGAAGAGAAGGAGGGCTTGGAGGCAGATCAAAGCTATTCTTTGCTTCCTTGAAGAAGAACAAGAAGACAGAGAAAAGGAGGGTTGGGAAGAGGAAGAGGAGAGTATAGATGAAACAGTTTTGAATATCAAAGCTGGCCATTGCTCCTGTCATTGTTGCTCCAAAAGCAATGAGGAGGGAAATGCCACGAGACGATTTATATAAGAAGTTGAAATATCTGAAAGTTAAAGTATATAATAGAGGATATAGATGACAAAATGTATCTTTGTAATGTTATTTGAGAATATAGCTTACGTTAATTTTCACAAATCTTAATTACATACATACTCTTAGTGAATTAACATTATTATGACTAATTTTCATTATTACTATTTTTAGTTTTTATTTTCTTGCTTAATAACACCTTTATTCTAGAACTTGGAAAATATCAAAAAAATAAAAATATTTCAAAACCTTTGTCATATTATTTGAAAAACTTTTATTTTACAAGCTGCATTCATTTAATTTTTTATGAGTCTTACTATATAGTATTATTACTAATGAATTAAAGTAATTTATGATTTTATTATATATATATATATATATCATTTTACAGACAATTATATCTATTTATAGATAAAATATTTACTTATAATATTTCTTATTTTCTTTCTAATAACCAAAAATTTAAAGTATTTATGCTATCAAAAACTCTTATTATATTTTATTCAAATTATTTTAATAATATAATAAATATTTGAAGAAGAGAATTATAATGGTTCTGGTATTTTTCATCGAATTAGAAAACAACTTTCAAATAATGAATGTCAATTACCTAATATCATTTTTATTTTCTAAAAGTTATTTAGTTTTTGGTTAAAAAAACTTAATTCCAAATAAAAAGTCTGAATAAAAAAAAATTGTTACTTGATCTCAGTTGTACATTGTCAAATTGATGAAATTAAAAAAAAATTGATGAAATCAAAAATTTTAACTGTTGGTTATTATTGTATTAAGAACTGACTGATGAATTTGTAAAGGATAGAGATAGTTTGTTTTGCTTATGAAACTTTATACCGGTCAATACTTCAGTTTTTTAATCTTAACTTTACACCAAAACTAAATATATCAAATATACATAACTTTATAAAAAGTATATATATATATATATATATATATATATATACACAAATAAAATTAACTAAGTTAATCGGAATTTAATCTTATTATAACATGAAACGATATGTTGTTTATCCCTAAGGAACCAATGTAATCTAATATACCTCAAATGAATAATAAATTAAACAGATCCAAATTATTATACTCAAATAACATGTTTAATTAAGATAACATAAAATATTTAAACAATCTTTCTTATAAGTTATTATACACAAATTATAAAATTACTTAGAACATATAAATAAATAATAAAAAAACCATTATTATCATTTATTTATTTTTATATTTACGCATAAGCTGTCAAAATTTATCGCAATATTATCGGTTATGTTTACTGTTTCTTACTTTCTCAAAGTAAATTATTTAAGATTATATAGTGTTATAGAAATATATTTATGAACCCAAAGAATAACCAAACTAAATCCAGTTAATCGAATTAATCTGGTTTTAATATATTTAGAACAAAACTTTTGCTTCACTTTGTAAGGATAGATGTGACCTAATAAATCCAAAAATAAACAATTGGACTATTTGAACTATTATACCTGAATTTATATTTTTAAAATTTAATTAAAAATAACTAATAAAACATAATATTTCATATGTATGAATCATTAAATGGTTTAAAATTTAATAAAAAGGAATATTATTTTTCTGTACTAAACTTTTAATTAATTATTACTCCCTGAGTTTCAAATGATGTGATGTTTTAGAAAGTCTATGTTATTTTGAAATATAAGATGTTTTGAAGTTTAAGGTAAACTTTAATTTGATTTGAAATTGTGCAACCAAATAAATTTTACAGTTTTTTTATAATTTGTCGAATAATTTTTAAATTAGTTCTTTAAAAGTGCTTTTAGAGGAAAGTAGGTTTTTTTAATCTACGTGCACCAAGATAAAAACATCATATATTATAAAACGGATCAAATAAATTTAAATTGTTTTATAAGAAATTATATGTATATGAATACAGAAAAATCACCTAGCGATAGTATATATCAAAAATATGACTTCTTTAATTTATATTCCATCCGTTTCAAATTATATGATTTTTTCTCATTTCGACATGTCATACTATTTGATGGTAATAGCAAAATGTCGACTTGGACAAATATGACTTCGACAAATATGACTTCTTTAATTTATATTCCATCCGTTTCAAATTATATGATTTTTAGAAGGTTTATGTTGTTTCAAAATATAAGATGTTTTGAAGTTTTAAGGTTAACTTTAAATTTATTGGAACTTGTTTAATCAATAAAAATTTACCAAATTTTTATAATTGGTTGAATAATTTTTAAAAACTATCTTTAAAATCTTTTTTAGAAAAATGTAAACTTATTAATCTTTATTTATTCAACCAAAACATCATATGTTAAGAAATGGAGGGAGTGTTGTATTGTTGTAGTAAAAACTATGTCTATAATATATGATCAGGCCTGTATATGATACAACTATCAAGTTCGTTAGTGTGTGCTTTCTGAAAGTTATTAGAAAGTTGAAGTAGAGAGGTATGGATGGAATTCATGAAATCAATCCATCTCTAGACTTTCACTCATCAATCACTTTAAATATCATTCAAAAGGTATGTTGATTAAAGTAGTGCTTTCTCAACCGACACATTAGAAGATACGTTTTCTAACGAACATATGCGTTTTCTAACTAACATATACGTAGGGGAAAGTATATCATGTTTATTACGAGTTTATTATAGAACCAAATTAAATATTTTTTTTTAAATTAATAATCTTAATAAATACCAAATCACAAAAATAATTATTCAAAACAGTAAACAATTAGAGAGGATATTTCCGTAACCATGGTTTTTAGCTACAAGAATTGTGACGTTATCAACAAAAGAATATCAATATTATTATAACTGAATTACGTATTGGAAACATGGGAAAAAGTATAAAAAGATAATATCGTTTGAAAACATAGATAACAATATATTAAAAAAAATAGACTATGTTAACAAAAAAATTGGAAGTCTATTATATTATACAAAATTATATATCTATGTCAACTTTAAAATATACTAAAATTGTTAATTTAATTATCTAAAAATATATTTTGTTTAAATTAATCATAAAACAAAATTTAAACTTTATATGCATATTTCAAATAAAAATAAAAATTTAAAGTTGATTTATATCAAAAAATGAGTCAAAATACATATATTCAAAATTTGATTTTTACTAAAATATTTTTCAATAACCATTATAAAAAATGTTTTCAGTATATATAATAAAAATACAATTCAAGGCTCAATTTCAAGCACCAAATTAAATTATGATTTTTATATTTCACATTAAGTTTTTAAAATATAATACATGTGATTATTTATATGATGATATGTATAAAATACTATTAATTATATGATTATTTATAGAGAAAAAGACAAAATAGCACCAAACTAAGTTTTTGTCACAAAAATAGCACCACAAGGAGGAAAATGACCAAAATAAGTTTTATTGAAAGGTAAATATGCATTTATAACATTTGGGTTAATTAATTTACGACTTAGGGTTTAGAGTTAAGGGGTGGGGTTTTAGTAATGTGTTCAAATATTTAAAAATAAAAAATAAATATTAAAATTTTCAAAACAAAAGGTGTTATTTTGGTCATTTTATTTTTTGAGTGCTATTTTTGTGACAAAAACTTAAAAAGTGCTATTTTAGAGATTTGCCCTTATTTATATGATGGTACATATATAATACGATTAATTATATATTGGTTAGGTTTGGGTTTGGTTCGGTTTGGTTAATTAGGTTCTAGAATCTTTCCAACTGAAGTAAACCATAATCAGTTTGGTTTCGATCGGTTTTTTGGTTTCTATTAGGTTCGATTCATATTCGGTTTGGTTTGTGTTTCGATTTGATTCAATCGGGTTCCTTAGTTTAGTTATTTTAAGAGAAATCATATTTTAAAACATAAACTTATAGTAATAAAATCATCATGTTGGTGACTATGAAAAAAATAACTTATATAAACTAAATCCAATACAAATTTGAAACAAAAACCTTTGAAGAAAATACAAAGGTTTATAATTACGAATACAATCAAATTAAAGTTAACTAAAGTAAATAGAAAATTAGAAAAAACATTGATAATAATGCCTCTTGAAAATAAACTATGTAAATTAAATCTAATATAAAGTTGAAATAAAAATCTTAAAAGCCCACAAAAGTTCATAGGAAGATAATAAAACCAATTTTAACTAAAGTAAATAGAAAATTTAAAAAATAAACATTGTTAATTAATTGTGATTTAGTTTAGGATTTAGTATATCATATATTGATAGTATGTTTAATTTAAATAATAACGAAAACACATTGTTTTATTGGTTGGGTTTAATTCGGTTTGGTTGGTTCTGGTTGGGAGAATCATAAACCATACTATTTGATAATAAAATTTGGTTTGGATGGGTTTTGGTTCAATTGGTTCAGTTTGATTCGGTTCGTTTTTTTTGTCTATTCTTAAATTATATGATGACACATATATAATATATAATAGTGACATAAAAAATAATAACAATATATTTTTGAAAAATACATCCGCACGGACACGCGGATCAAAGTCTATTATATTATTATAACCAAATCGATGATACAAAAGTATTATTATAACTAAATCTATAATAATTCATTAACAATCCATATACAAAAAGTATTATTATAACTAAATCTATAATATAATATATATATATATATATATATATATAACTACGGATGGGGTATAGACATTCTATAGCTAAATAGTTACAAATTTATACATACAAAAAGCTATCATAACTTTTATAGCTAGCAAGGGATGATTACAATGTTGCAATGAATCTTCACCTAATTACAAATGGTAACAATTTTGAGCAATAATTTTGGGTAGGCGCAACTCTAAGATTTAGACACGGACCGTCTATCAAGTTTAGTGTAGAAGCCGAAATTGATGTCACTGTATGTTGCTTAATGGCTACCTAACTAACTGTAACATCTCCGCTTGTAGTGTATAATAAAATGTTTAATAAAATTGATTTTACTAGCTATGTCATTTTATTTATATTTTTGATCATTTTGTCCATAAAAAAATTCAAAGTTAAATATGTTGAGCTGAAGTTGTGGAAGATGAATGATCTATGAAAAAAAGATTTACGATATTGTGTGAGTATGAATACACGGGGGAAAAATCGTGTGGTGATTACAGTGAATAAGTATTTTGAACCTCAAAAATAATGCACCGGACATTGCATGGAGCTCATGACCAATTACAATTAATTTAATATTAAGACTAATCAAAGTATAATGGTTAATCAAAGTCATGGAATGGGATCAATTATGATTGTTACGAAGCGAACAACTGACTATCTTATTTGGATCCCATAACTTTTTATTATGCCCTATCCGTATATGCTCTATATATCTTTGTGTTTGTGTATTGTTTTCCTATATTCATTTTTTGAATACGAGGAAGTGATAATGCGTGCAAGTTTAGACATGATTTTGCCGGAAACATGAATAAGTGTTATGATTCATGTAAAGAAGGCATAATACATGTGTGGGTCAATCTCGTTGTCAAGCGAACCATCATTGCTTACTACGACACACTCAACTCAAACCGTTTTGATTCTTCCTCCTCACACTTTTAACGTCGTTTCCAGTTATAATTACTACTTATTGTATTTGCTTTTATGATCAATGCGTGTACTTACTCTTTTTACAACGTCTACTTTAAATTGGCTTAGACACCCCCCACACTTTTCTACGTGAATCCATGACCAGTTACAACCAATTACAATCCATGATTTAGTGCATTGGCTTCACAATATGTATTGGTTATATTTTGGGCTCTAGTAGAGAAAATTAAGGTATGTTCAATCGTCCAAATTTTTACGTTAAAGACAATTATAACTTTTTGGCATAACTGTTAAATTTTATACGAAATTTTCTTTTTGACAAAAGTTCTATAGATAATTACGAGAATGAGAAGAAAAAGCAACTCCGCGAAGACAAACAAACAATACAAAGATTATAATAGCACAAGCAGAACTGCTAAACATGCTACTCGAGCTTATGGACAACAAACAACGCCAAATCTGAAAAGAAATAGGAGATGAGCTAGCAAGAACTGAAGCCAAAAAGACTTGATTTTAGAGGGAACAAAGCTCACGCCTCCACGCCACAGTCAGAGGCTCCGCAACCATAGATCACAAGCCAAAACCATAAATGAGCATTCCAGTTAGATGGCAAGAAGCAACTATAAATTCTTACCAGAAGCGCACACAACAACACAAAATTCCTGAAAGCTCTCTAAATCCGGTAGAAGAGCTGGAAGAGTTGCAGTTGCCATCGCTAAAGCTACAACCCTCACCAAGTTTCTTCTCATCGAGAAGAAATCACCAACATGGTGGATTGAGTTGTCGAGATGAATAGGGAAGGAAAAAGCTTCACCGAGAAAAGCGACCACGGCAAAAAGATGGATATGGCCGCAGTGGCAGACGAACTTTATTCATGAGAGAAATTTGAGGGTGCATGAAACACACACACGTTTCTCTTGTCCGCTATGTCTAATGCTACTGTTTAAATTCTAAGTAAACTTTTTTTTTTTTTTCTCACATTTGAATTATGTCACACTGCAAAATCGCATTTCAATGCGAATCTTTATCATTTGCGACATTTCCATGTAAATCCATTTCATTTATGAGAACTAACAAATTATCATTATTCCTATAGGTAAGAAAGTCGCAGCTTGCTAAGAAAGATGTAAAAAGAAATAACAACCGACAATATAAAAAGGAAGAGAACATACTTTGTACACACCTTTAATGGCATGACATGTTAAACCATAAATGGAGATAGATTTTACAATAAGTGCTAAAGGAGATCTTTTGAGAAAAAAAAGAAGAATAAAGAACTTTTATCTAAATAAGAAAGTGCTTTTGTTTGGTATAAACCATTAATAGATGAACCAAACTGTAACAATTGCATGTTATCCATTTTAGTCCTATTAATAAGTTTGAAGTACTGTTACAAAAAAAAGTTTGAAGTATCCTAGTGAAAAAAAATAGAAGCTGGAAATCTGTTCTCACGCTTTTGCAAAAATGGTCATAAATTAAACATTTTTGTCTCAAAGGTTATTTATCAACAAAAATATGTTTGAAACATAAATTTCAGTAAAACAAAATTATCTTTCTATTTCCAAAGAGAAACTAGATATTGATCTGCGCGTCCTCACATATTTGTTGCTATTTTTTTTTTCATGTCATTATTATATATCATATATATGTTATTATATTACTAATCGTATTTTATATGTATGATCATATAAGTAATCATATAATTAATAATTATTTTATATGTATCATCGTATAAATAATTGCATATATTATATTTTAAAAACTTAATGTGAAATATAAAAACCATAATTTAAGTTGGTGTTGAAATTGAGTTTTGTATTGTATTTTTCTTATATATATTAAAAACATTTTAATAGTGGTTATTGAAAAATGTTTTGGTAAAATAAAATTTTGAATATATGTATATATTTGAATTATTTTTTATATAAATCAATTTAAATTATTATTTGATTTGAATTATGTATATAAAAGTTATGTTTTATGATTATTTTAGACCAAAGATGTTTTTAGATAATTAGATTGAGCCATTTTCGTATATTTTAAATCTGAACATATAGATCATTTTTCATAATATAATAGATTTTCATTTCTTTTTAATAATGTGTGTTAATTACTTTTTAATACACTATTATTCATGTTTCCAAACAACATTATATTTTATACATAGAGTCTACATGAGGCTGTTTCTATGTTGCCGTAAAAAAAATCCATGTTTGCAAACAATTCTTAAAATACTTTAGTTTTGATAATATAGATGCACTATGAAAGTACTTTTAATGTCATTTCAACTGTAAAACATCAAAGCCAAAAATAACATGCAGCAAATATGAAAAAATAAATATATCTTAAATCAATCTAATATATATCACAGAACTTATAAAAATCTGACTTAATTATTTAAGTTCTCATAATAGTACATTTTTTATAACTATGGTGAAATTCAAAGGTTTTCTAGATTCAAGGACTAATCATCATGAGGCTCATAAGATCCGCATTTTCTTACCACTTAAAACGCTTCGGATGCATATTGAATCGAACCCATGGCCACATGCCATGACCACTTGGTTTCAGAATAGTACATTAGCATACATGTTTTAACATATCTAGTCTATTTAGAACTCCAAACTTTAAAATTCATTAAATTGTTTTACATATAAATTTTAGTTAACATAAAACAGATATGAATTGAAAATCTGTGTCATTGCGCATATCCGAATCTAGTTTATGAATATATCACTATTATTTATTTTTTTCTATTCCAATGAAATTTTAGAAACAACATAAATTGAAATGTTTTCACGAAAAAGCATGTATCTCAATGGTGTACAAGATGTTTTTCACAATACTTTCAAAGATTAGTGTACCAAAAACCTAAGAAGGAATGAAAAGAAAGTTAAACTTTGTAGGTAGAGAAAAGGAAAAAGAAACAGTTGAATTGGATTCACCTAAAAGAAAGAAAAAACGGGTTTGCGGTGAGAAGAATCAATGACTTTCAACTAGAAAAAGAAACCAATGATACTGTTTCTGAAATCAGAGTGAATGAATTCTCTCATTTATGAAAAAGCTTCACCCCCTTTCTGCTCCTAACTGTCCACACTCTCTCTATGTGGTATTAGAATTCTCAATTAAAAATAGATTGTCATGTCACAGTCAGAGGAAGCTTAATATTATACTCCCTCAGTTTTTTAAAGAGTGTGGTTGTGACATTTTTCACACAGATTAAGAAAGTTGTTGAAATATATGTAAGTTGTAATTAATTATACCTCTTTGACCAATAGTATTTTAGACAAATAAAATTATTTATAAAATCAATGCAGTTTGCAATTAATTTTCAGCTGAAAGTTAATATAATTTACATTGGAATTGTAAAGTGACACTCTTTGTGTAACAAGAAAATGAGCTCAGAGTGATACTTATTATGAAACAGATGGAGTATTAATCTTTCTTTTTTTCTTTTTTATTGACAACATATTATATTAATCTACTCAAAGTTTACATATATCCATGATGTTAGGCACTGACAAAAATGCGCCTTTTTCTTGATTTTTATGTCTTTTTGGTTTTCTCGTGTACTTGAGAAGCACCACATAGTGAAGTAAACTCTTTTTCTATCTCTATATCTCTCCTCAGTACCAACCCTTGTCTTCAACTGCTTGAGCTTTCTGGGCTTTTGCATGAAAGACTTTAAAGTAGCTTTAGTGAGATTCTGCTTTCTATAAACTTTTTTTTAGGGAGAGAGTTTTTGTTGTTTACCTCTTAATTCCAGAAATTTTCTCCAAAAAAGAAAAAAATGAGTCTTGGTTTCTGGGGTTATGCATTGATTCTTCCTCTGTTCTTGAAGCAAGTTTATTGCCAAGAACCAAACACAGATGGTTTCTTTGTCTCTGAATTCTTCAAACAAATGAGTGTAAGCTCTGCTCAGGCTTACAACTTCTCTGCTCCCTTTTGTTCATGGCAAGGCTTGTTCTGTGATTCCAAGAATGAGCATGTGACTGTGTTAATTGCTTCTGGGATGGGTTTATCTGGTCCAATCCCTGACACAACCCTTGGTAAACTCAGCAAGCTTCAGTCTTTGGATCTCAGCAACAACAAAATCTCTGCTTTACCATCTGATTTCTGGAGTCTGAACACTTTGAAGAACCTCAACCTCTCCTTCAACCAGATCTCTGGCTCTTTCCCCAGCAATGCTGGCAACTTTGGGCAGCTTGAGGCCCTTGACGTCTCTCACAACAAATTCTCAGGTCAAATCCCTGAAGCTGTGGACTCTCTTGTTAGCTTGAGAGTCCTGAAGTTTGATCACAATGGGTTTCAGATGTCTATCCCAAGAGGATTTCTTGGTTGCCAATCCCTGGTCTCCATTGATCTCTCCTCTAACCAGCTTGAAGGGTCTCTCCCTGATGGGTTTGGCTCTGCATTTCCGAAGCTCAAGACTTTGAACATAGCAGGAAACAAGATCCATGGCAGGGACACAGATTTTTCTGATATGAAGTCCATCACTTCTCTCAACATTTCAGGGAATCAGTTTGAAGGTTCAGCAGCAGGTTTGTTCAAGGAGACTCTTGAGGTGGCTGATCTTAGCAAGAACCGGTTTCAAGGTCATATCTCTCAGGTAGATTCCAACTGGATTAATTTGGTTTATCTTGACTTGTCTGAGAATGAGCTCAGTGGAGATATATTCAAGAATCTCACACTACTAAAGAAGCTTAAGCACTTGAATCTAGCTTGTAATAGATTCAACAGAGGGGTGTTTCCTAGGATTGAGATGATCTCTGGTTTAGAGTATCTCAACTTGTCTAATACAAATCTTGCTGGTCACATACCAAGAGAGATCTCAGAGCTGAGTGAGCTGAGCACACTTGATGTTTCTGAAAACCATCTATCAGGAAACATCCCAATGTTGAGTATCAAGAACCTCGTGGCTGTCGATGTTTCGAGGAACAACTTGACTGGAGAGATACCAATGCCTATCATTGAGAAGCTCCAGTGGATGGAAAGTTTCAACTTCTCTTACAACAACTTAACGTTCTGCACTGAAAAATTCTCACCTGAAACTCTGAGCAGGTCCTTCTTTGGCTCTACCAGCAGCTGCCCTATCGCTGCAAATCCTGCTCTCTTCAGGAAGAGACGCTCAGCCACTGGAGCACTCAAGGTGGCTTTGGCAGTGACGCTCTCTGCTATGTTCTTACTCATAGCAGCGTTGGTTTTTGTAGCGTTTGGTCACAAAAGGAAACCGAAAACCAGTGAAGTCAAAGATGTCTCATCAGTTAAGGAAGAACAAAGCATCTCAGGTCCATTTTCTTTCCAAACAGATTCCACTACATGGGTGGCTGATGTCAAGCAGGCAAACGCGGTTCCTGTCGTTATCTTTGAGAAGCCATTGCTGAACATAACGTTCTCTGATCTCTTGTCCGCAACTTCCCATTTCGACAGAGACACTCTTTTAGCAGAAGGTAAGTTCGGTCCAGTCTACAGAGGTTTCCTCCCTGGTGGGATTCATGTAGCTGTAAAGGTCTTGGTCCACGGCTCAACTCTTAGTGACCAAGAAGCAGCTAGAGAGCTGGAGTTTCTTGGAAGGATCAAGCATCCGAACCTTGTTCCATTGACTGGATATTGCATAGCCGGTGATCAAAGGATCGCTATCTACGAGTACATGGAGAACGGTAACTTGCAAAACCTGCTTCAAGACTTACCGTTTGGAGTTCAGACAACAGATGACTGGAGCACGGACACATGGGAAGAAGAAGGTGACAATGGAATCCAAAACATAGGGCCAGAAGGTCCGGTTGCAACGTGGCGTTTTAGGCACATGATTGCACTTGGAACCGCGCGAGCATTGGCTTTCCTTCACCACGGTTGTTCACCGCCAATGATCCACAGGGATGTGAAAGCTAGTAGTGTGTATCTTGACCAGAACTGGGAACCAAGATTGTCTGATTTCGGTTTAGCTAAAGTCTTTGGAAGTGGATTAGACGATGAAGTTGCCAACGGCTCACCCGGTTATCTCCCTCCAGAGTTCTTGCAGCCTGAACAAGAACTGCCAACGCCAAAATCTGATGTCTATTGCTTCGGTGTTGTTCTGTTTGAGCTGATCACAGGGAAGAAACCTGTTGAGGATGAGTATCTTGGTGAGAAAGATACAGACTTGGTAACTTGGGTTAGAAGTTTGGTTAGGAAGAGTCAAGGATCAAAAGCTATTGATCCGAAAATACAACAGACAGGCTCAGAGGATCAGATGGAAGAAGCTCTCAAGATAGGATACCTTTGCACAGCTGATCTTCCTTCAAAGCGCCCAAGTATGCAACAAGTAGTTGGTCTTCTCAAAGATATTGAACCAAAACCTTATCAATGATCACATTCTGAATCTCTGCAAAATGTTTTGTTTCCCTGTAAGAGTTTCATTTCTTGGCACCGTTTTTTTTTTAAAACAAAAAACTGTTTTGCTATTTTCTATGGTTGCTTCATGTGGGCTTGTACATCTATCTATAAAAAAACTTCTTTTTCTTTTGATAACTGTGGGATTCACCAAGGTGAACTGATTAGTTCCATGAGGCCCACGACACTCAATGTTAGCCCAGATGGCTATACGGGGTTTCGAAGCGGGATCCTTATTGGGGCCGAAATTCCCTCAAGACCACTAGTCCACCACCGAATGGTTATAAAGAACTTCTTGATTCACATAAAACTTGTGCTTACAATGAGATCATGAATCTGTATTAATGAAATAGAAACAGAGGAAAAAAAGAATTGCAAATTAGGAAGAAGAGGAAGCTTGAGTACTTGAGCTTGAGGAGCTACCATAGATGTAAGAGCTGAATCCCCAGAAAGTCAAGACCAGAGACAGAATCTTGAAGCCACTCATGGGATCATTCATCAATACAACAGCAGCTACGCTTGTGATGGGAACTCTCACAGCATTAAGCACTCCGGCCATGACCGTAGACGCTAGAAACAAAACAGCGGTGGCTCCGAGAACTCCTAACTGAAACGTGACTGCGCTCCAGACAAGAACCTGAACGTACTGAGACTCGCCGCCTTTGAAACTCTTAGCCTCCTGAGCCATCCCTTGGAAGTCTCTGCTCAGCACCATCCCTAGAGTGGTGAAGGCGAAAGCAACGAGGGAGACCATGACCTGCTGCTCCAAAGCTACATGGAAGAACCTCCTCCCGAGAAGTTTAACGAAGACAAGCTCGGATAAGGCGAAAATGAGACCGTGGAGTGCAGATCCCATTATGTCCCAAAAGAAACCTGCAAAGTATTGTCTGTTGGTGACGTAATCATACCGATCAGAGCTCGAGTCCAGCGCTATGATAGCCATGGCGCCTGTGATGATCACAATGGAGTTGATAACAGAAGCGTTCATGGGGTTTTTGACGATGAGATAGCCGAACAAAGCAGAGAAGGCAAGCGAGGAAGAGGCCAGGAGAGAAGAGGTCGACGCAGGGAGGTAGGCGTAGGCGTAAGCGTACATGAGGTTATCCGCAGCGCTCAAGAAACCGAGGAGGGTGTAGGAGAGAAGAAGCTTTGTGTTGTTGAGAGGTGTTGGTTTTGTCTTGAGGAAGATGTAAGTAGGGAGTAGGATGAGACAAGTGATTGGCCATCCAGCGACAGCGACCCAAGAGATGATCCATTTGCTTTTGCCGCCGTTTGAGAAGTAGAGACGAGAGAGGAGACTAGAGGCTGGGAAGGCTGTGAGCATTGAGGATCCACTGAGGATCAGGAGAGTCCAGTGTGAAAGGGGCTTTGACTCGTAAGCTTCTTTTGTCGATTTCTTGACGTTAGAGATCCAGTTTGAGTAGGAAAATGAAGGAGAAGGGGGTACTGCTGTTTCATCCATTATAAGTCCTGAACATATATGTTCAACTAGTTTGATCAGAGAAACACATTAACAACAGACATAGACACAAAACACTGGTGAAAATCCTATGAAGACTAGTTTGGTCTGAATCTTTTGTCAAAGAAGTTTGGTCTGAATTTTAACAACTAAAAATCAAAACTTTTTTTTTTTGATAAATACTAAAAAAAAAACTTAAAATCAAAACTTTATAAAATGTTTCGAAAAAATTTAAACCAAAACCGTCAGAGGTTTTTCCCCAACCCTAACTACAGAAACAGGATTGTTCAGTAAGAAAAACCCACAGAAGTGTTAAGTAAGTGAAGTTATTTTTTTTCAACTTTCAACACAAAATTCGATCAATCCTTAAGCAAAAAAAAAAACACAAAATTCGATCAAAATCTCGAGGATTAGAATCAAATTTGATCATGCAACACCGAGAATTGAGAAAGAACAATCATCGGAAAATACAAAAGTAAAACCCTAAATTGAGATTTAAGAGTACTCACTGACTGATAAGTTTTGAGTCCTGGACTATCGTCTTTTACAATTTTGTCATTTCTTTAAAATTTCCGTATGATCTTTTTATCAGTGCGGTTCCTGTCAAAACGCAATGATTTGCGGTGAGAGAAAGAAACTGTGCATGAATGCTGTAGGTAGGGATCACGAGCTTAAGGAGTTGTCGGATCCTTAGCCGTCGGATTCGCTAAACTGACTATTAACGGCCGAGATCTTGAGATTGTTTTTTTTTTTATATTTCAAGTTTTCAACTATGTTACCAACCATTGATCGGTCTGTCCGCGAAAGGATCATATTCATACATCCACACGTTTATGTTTTTAGATATTGGTGAATGGTTGTTATCATCGTCAGCCCACTTAAAAAAAAGAAATTCATTTTTTTTCCTATAACAGAATAAAAATAAATTTACAAAGTAATTCATTTTTGGTTGATTTATTATTGCATTTTTCATTTTTAAATAGATGAAGTTCCATTATAGATTTAATTTTATTAAGAAAATGAAAAATTTACATTAGAGATATTCTTATTGATATTGTTGGAACTTGGAACTAGTGTTCTAAAAACCGATTTAAACTTAATGTTTAAAACGATTAAGTGAATGTCTAAATTATAAACCAACTGGTTGGAACAACCTAACGCATAGACCAATTAAAAGGATAGTTGGTTTGTAAATAT
The DNA here is from genome assembly GCF_000801105.2 of Raphanus sativus. Taxonomy (NCBI): domain Eukaryota; kingdom Viridiplantae; phylum Streptophyta; class Magnoliopsida; order Brassicales; family Brassicaceae; genus Raphanus; species Raphanus sativus. Next base: position 34,270,128 of record NC_079514.1, on the reverse strand, counting down.
ATATAAACAAATTTGCTCTTTATCTAGGTATATCTTAATTAATAATCTAGATTAATAATCTAGACATCTGATTAATGGTTTGTAAATAAATAAAAAACAATTTGCTCTTTCTAAAAATTGAATAACAAATTGGTTTGTAAATAAATATTTTATAAACCAATGAGCCGAGTAAAAATAGAATATATATAAATTTTATTCTGTAAAATGCCAATGACCAATCCTTTTGTTTTACAAATTTCAACTATACTACATGTAATGTAATAAAAGGAGAGTTTTGTTTTACAACTTAGAAGTGAAGAGAAGTTAATGTTGATTGCGAAACAGAATATGATAATCTGGTTAGTCATCAACAGATTCTTACAACGTTTCAGATTCAAATTCCTCTATCTCATCGTTACGCCAATTCTTCTCGAAAAAAGCATGTGATCTGCCAATGCAATATGCCTTTTCGCAGAACTTGCAGTCGAGATTTAAACACAACATGATCAATGTCTCACACTTATATCTATCAATCTTGATAAGAATGGTTTCAAGTTCACGGCTACAAATTATATAGCCACATCTCTCATGTCGAAATCTACAGTGTGAGAGGTTAAGGATCGTTAGGTGTTTGAGGCTTGTGATGAGAGGCAAAACTAGACCAATATCAATGATGTCGCAAAAACGCAAACTCAGCTTCTTGAGGTTTGGAAACCAACAAACGATATCCCCAGCTTCAGCTTCGTTAAGGCACCCCATAATTTTCAAGTTGGTGAGGTTTATACAGTTATCTCCGCTAGCTTGAATCTTCTGTCTCCAGGTTAATGATGCTTGGCGTTGATCAATGATTAACGTTTGGAGATTCTTCCATTGCCTGAATGCAAACTGATATGAGTTCTCACTTAAATGGCACCATCGTGGTAAGACAAGCTTTCTTATGTTTGGCATCCTAAAAAACAAAAAAAAGTGATGAGAGATGAGGCAAGCCGGGATTGTAAGGATCAGCAAATAGGACATATATATATATATATATATATATATATATATATATTATATATATATATTGGAAAAAAAAGAAGGATTCTAGCTTGGATATATTTACCTTTGCGCAGCGATGATGAGATCCTCATCAGTTAAGTAGGTATCATAGTTGAAGAATAAGTTGATGGGGACAGTGCTGCTGAGTTTGGTGCTTTCAAACAAAATCATATTACAACGGTACACATGTTCGTTTACCTCTTCATCTTCCACCCGGGAGTTTGGTAATTGACGATGGCTGAAGTCCACACGTTGGAGATCTGCGAGGTTGATTGTTTTCCAAAGAGATTTTGCGTGAGAGGCAAGGAACCAAGAGATGCAGACACGTGATGCTCCCATGGTAACATCTATTACGTTGAGCTTCTCGAAAATCTTGACCAAAATATCTCTATCCATGTTTTCCCATTTCAGGTTCTTTCTTGATCTCACCACCATCACATTGCAGCTACATAAAAAAAAACATTTTGGTGAAATATGAAAATGATGGATTCTTGAATTTATAAAGCCAAGTGAAGAGAAGAAACATTGAACGAAGGAGAGATTTCATAGAGAGTTTCCATCTATGGGCTTTTCTTGGACCATCTAATCTCTTCATCTCAATGCAAGAAAAAGAGAAGTTTTTTTCTACAAAAACTATTAGAGATATTTCTAAGGACTAAGCAAAAAACGAGTGAACTTATATGAAAATCTGCATGGACAAAACTTCTATACTGAACAAAGAGCAGCTTGATTATGTGTAAAAAGTCCACAATAACTCGTTAAACATATCATGTGCAGCCATAAACTATAATCATACACACCAAACCTTTTGTCCTCCTCAAACTTGACTTTTGACACCAGCGAAAATCATGAGCTGCAGCGAGCAGGGGGCACTGGGCCTTGGTGGCAGGGCCTGGCAGGCTGATGAGCGATATCTTCTTCATTTAAACATTGTGTTTAGTTAGTTGGGTATTGGGTATCTTCCCCTCTTTATACCATCAGTTTTTTTGGAACAATTTACATACATCGACCTTTACTCTCAGTTAGGCCTGGGAATTTGTGTTATTACCCACAGGCCCCGGCGCGTTTGACCCATTGCGAGTCGGGTGCAGGACGGGGTTTTCTAAAATTTGCAGGGCGGGTGTGAGAACGGTCAAGATTTATTTTTGCAAGGTGGGTGTGATAAACGTTTGAGTTTGGAGATACCCGCCAACCCACAAATTAAAAAAAAACTAGAATAGTACCCGCGTTAAAACGCGGAAATTTTTACCAACCGATAAAATTATGTATAAATATTTGTACAGTAGGTTAATTGGATATTTATTTTACTTTGTCTTGAATTCATAATTTGTTCAGCACTTTTTGAAATATATTAATAATTTGTGGTTATTATTGAACCGATGCTCTTTTGATTTGTGGAACTATATCTTTATTTATTAGTTGATCTATTTTTTATTCGAATTTTACATGCAGATTTATTATGATGAAACAAATAACTAACGTTAAATTATTTCTAGAAAATATAATTGATTTTATGTTTTTGTGTTTAACGATTTAACAACCTCCACAATATGTGGTAGCAATACATATTTATGACCCAATTAATATCTTACATTGTTAATAGATTAAGTAAATCAGTATATTATATAATGAGTAGAATTAGGAATAGGTCCAAACTTAAATGACAACATTTAGTAGTAGATAAAAAATAGGACTCTAAATTAATAGATTAGATATATTTTTTGAAAAGGAATATTTTTGGAAAAATAGTTTCTAATGAAATTTTTTTAGTTAAAAAAATATTTTCTTAAAAATGTTATTTAATTATATATATAATATTATTTTCATAAATAAATAATTAAAATATAATTAAAAAATATTTAAAATAAAATAAAAATATATATGTGGATTTCGCGGATTATCCTCAAATTGGCGGTGCACGTGTAGATGAAGTTTTTTTAGCGGGTTATGTAGTACCGAATTTGATCCCAAAATATAGTACCAGAACCGAAATTGGTTAAATATCTGAACTGAATTCAAAGTTTTGTTATCTAAAGAACTCAAACCAAATCCGACTTGAACCAAAATATTTCGGTAGCCGAATGTATTCAGAATATATAGATTTATATACTAAATATATAATTATTTTATATTTAATATCTAAAAATATCTAAAATATAAAATATATAAGATATTTTAAAGTTGTTCAAACATAAATTTCTAAAATAATTAAACAATACTCATGAGACCGGAAATACTTGAAATATCCACTAATTTTTTATCCAAATATTCAAATCAACTCAATTTAAATGTTAAGTTTAGGTATGCAACTATGCATTATTCAGTTTTATATGTATCTTTTAACCTTAAAATTTTGAATAAATTCCAATGGACAGGATATCTGAATGTCTACCCTAACCAAGTTAAGAAAAAAAAAATCTTCAAGACCACGATACGGCAATGAAAGTCTTGCGAAAGAAAACAGAAATATCTAAGCCAGATGGCTTCTCCACCGCTACTAGTAGGATATGGAGCGACAAAAACGTTTTCGTGTGATAGCTATTTTATTCTATCTAAATAGTCAAACCAGACCAATTTATATGTTAAATTTATGTATTTTATATATATTATTTAAATTTATATGTAATATAATATTCTGTTTATAAATTTTGAGAAATTTAAAATATATAATCCATTTTAAAAATTTAAAAATAATTTAAATAGATTATTTATATTTGAATCAAATCCGCAAAAATCTGAATTAAAGCCAAACTAAATTTAAAAATATCTGAATAAAACTGAAATCTTTGACCTCAAAAACACGAAATCCAAATAGATCTGAACGGAAACTCGAATGGAAACTCAAACGCCACCCCTAACTATGAAAGCCTTTTTTTTTTTTTTTTTTGGTAAAATGTCAAAGATCTATGAAAGCCTTTTAACAAAAAAAAAAGATGTTTTATCTAAATAAAAGTCTCCTCTGAATCCCTCCATACCTATGCGGCTATGCCACCTAGACAAGTGATGTGCAGTGCAGCTCCTCACCTAACTCAGGACAAATCTCACGTGTGTATATACGCGAATATAGAGAACTGAACTCCAAATATATAAAAAATTTAAAAATCAATTGTCAAATAATAACTTTTTTTTATTTAAAAAAAACAACTCTTTATTTTTTTCCATTCAAATATTGTAATTTTATTTTTAACATGACTTTTTTATTTTGTAAAATAACTTTTTAAATATCAATAATATTTTGATTCACTATCTTTTTACTGTAAAATATCTTTTAAAATTCATCAGATCCTATTTAATAGATTTTATGGATCAAATCTATATTTTCAAATAAGCTAGAATTTGACCAAAATTATATAAAAGACTAAATTTAATAAATTTTGATCTTATTAAATAAAACTTATAAATACTAGATACAATAAAAGGTAATTCGAAAAAAAAAAAAAAATTGAGCCTTATACAGAACCGGGTAAGATAAAACGGGCCGGATACTAAATCCTCGCCAAAAAAAGAAGATAAACACAACTTCTCCTGCTTCTATATATACGATCGCTCCGACGCCTTTGAACGTCCGTCACTTTAACTTCCACTTCCACTCTATTGTTCATCAACAACAGCCAAAGCCATGTCTCACACTCTCGGCCTCACCAAACCCAACTCCACCGATCATCCCAAGGTTCGTTTCCTATTCTCTATCCACCGTTTAAAAGATCCATCGATTTGATCGATCTCGAGGCTTTTTGTTGCAGATCTCGTTCGCCGCGAAGGAGATCGACGTGACGGAGTGGAAAGGGGACTTGCTCGTCGTCGGCGCGACGGAGCAAGACCTGACGAAGGACGCTAGCTCCAAGTTCGAAAACCTGATCTTGAACAAGCTCGACGCACACACGAGCGGACTCTTGGGTTTAGTCTCTTCCGAGGAAGATTTCACCGGTAAACCCGGTCAGTCAACGGTTCTCAGACTCCCCGGTTTAGCATCCAAACGGATCGGTTTGATCGGTTTAGGAAAATCATCTCCCGCGGCTTTTCAGAGCCTTGGCGAAGGTGTAGCCACAGTGTCGAAGGCTTCACAGTCTAGTACTGTTGCTGTTGTTCTTGCCTCACCTGAGAGTGAATCCAGCTATGCTTCGGCTATAGCTTCAGGTAGTTTTTTTTTTTTTTTTTTTTTGAGAATTAGCTTCAGGTAGTTTAAGTCTAGTACAATGCAAAGTTCGAGTCTTTTTGGGGGTTATATTGACTTATTGTTTGACTTTGGTGTGGTGGACAGGCGTAGTGCTGGGGCTGTTCGAAGACGGGAGGTATAAGTCTGAGTCAAAGAAACCATCTTTGAAGTCTGTGGATATCATTGGGTTTGGAGCTGGATCTGAATTGGAGAAGAAGCTTAAGTATGCTCAAGATGTTTCTTACGGTGTGATTTTCGGGAGGGAGCTCATTAACTCTCCTGCCAATGTCCTCACTCCTGGTATGGATCAAAGAAGTCATTAGTTTTCAGTGAGTTGTAACTGACTCTGATATGGTTTTTTTGTACAGCTGTGCTAGCTGAGGAAGCAGCGAAAGTGGCTTCTACGTACAGTGATGTGTTTACGGCGAACATCTTGAACGAGGAGCAGTGCAGAGAGTTGAAGATGGGATCTTATCTAGCCGTTGCTGCTGCGTCGGCTAATCCTCCTTTCTTCATTCACCTTGTGTATAAACCTTCGAGTGGAGGTGTTAAGAGCAAGCTTGCTCTTGTTGGAAAAGGATTGACCTTTGACAGGTGAGGATTTTGACATGGTCTCTTGTTTCTTGCTGTTGTTGTTGATTGGAAGTTTTGTGTTCTCTCAGTGGTGGCTACAACATTAAGACCGGACCTGGCTGCTCCATTGAGCTCATGAAATTCGACATGGGTGGTTCAGCTGCTGTCCTTGGCGCTGCAAAAGCCATTGGTGAGATTAAGCCTCCTGGTGTTGAGGTAAGCTTCTTCTCCCATCAAGTTCTTGTGAAAGCTAGACTAGAGTATGTTATATCGCAACTAACAAATTGGTCTTCCACAACCAGGTTCATTTCATCGTTGCAGCCTGTGAGAATATGATTAGTGGAACTGGAATGAGACCTGGAGATGTCATCACAGCCTCAAACGGAAAGACCATTGAGGTATCAGAGAAATATTTACTATTTTTAAGTTCAAGCTTTTACTTTGTATGGCGTTGCTAAGTTATTGGCAATGGTGTTTTCAGGTGAACAACACAGATGCTGAAGGACGTTTAACACTTGCTGATGCTCTAGTGTATGCTTGTAACCAAGGCGTTGACAAGGTATTGCGTTTGTTTCTTTTTTTCTATATTGACAATAATAGTTAGAGGAGAATGTTTTAGCTGAAATTTGTGAAATAACTTGCAGATTGTTGACCTCGCTACGTTGACCGGAGCCTGCGTTATTGCTCTTGGAACATCAGTGGCAGGTACGTTAGCCTTAGCCATATAAAGAAACCATCAATCTTTGTCTTTTTGAGTTGGGATTCTTTGATCAACACTGGCTCGTGATGGTTAATTGTTTGGTGCTTTTCACTGTGCAGGGATCTACACACCTAACGACGAGCTTGCAAAAGAAGTGATTGCTGCGTCAGAGAAGAGTGGAGAGAAGCTGTGGAGGATGCCATTAGAAGAGAGCTACTGGGAGATGATGAAGTCTGGATGTGCTGATATGGTCAACACAGGTGGGCGTGCAGGAGGTTCCATCACCGCAGCTCTCTTCTTGAAGCAGGTGAGCGTAAAGTCTTTTTGAACAGACTATACATGTTTCTGCTAAAACAAAAAAAATATAGTGAAAAAATGACAAAACCTAATTTTCCTGTTTGCTCTCAGTTTGTGAGCGAGAAGGTGCAATGGATGCATATAGACATGGCTGGACCGGTGTGGAACGAGAAAAAGAAGTCTGGAACTGGGTTTGGTGTTGCGACGCTTGTCGAATGGGTGCAGACGAATTCTTCTTCGTAGAGGATGAGATAAAGTGTTTCGGGTGTCGAAGTGGTTGTTGGTTTTAATAAGGTTGTCAAAAGTTGTTGTGTTTTGGATTGTCTTTTACTTGTTCCGAACAGTAACATTATCAGATGCTGAATAAAAGAAGTCTTTTGATTTGTTAGGGATGTACATCATACCTGAACACCCAAAGAACCAAATCTAATACAAAAAGTTGTATTAAACCCGAACCAACATTCATAAAATACTTTAATGGATTTGAAATTTTTATATCTAAAAACCTAGATCCAAATTCAGATTTGGAATGTATCTGAATTTATGTTTAATAATTTTTAGATCTACTATTTAAAGGAAGTATGCCCAAAAAGGAATAAGAAATCTCAGTGTAGTTGAACAAAATCAAAATCATTGACCAGAAAAACAAGGAATGTCCAAACTCAATCAATGTGGTTAGTGTCTATACAGTATAAATACAATCCCATTTGTACAACTTCATTACTCCAAATATCACGAAAACTACTCATATCGAAACTTTTAGCCTTGTATCTGATTCAGGGCGAAAAGAGTATGAAATTCTTCACTGTCTCTATGATGACCATTATGGCCATCTCTATCACATCTTTCCAAGTACCATCCATTACTGAAGCAAGACCTTTGGAGATAGCAAACAATCAAAATCATTTCTAAGTCACATCTTTGAATAACATTGTGTCTACGGTACCAGCTGGACACAGTTTTGTTGGGTATAAGAAAGATATCGTAAATGTTTAAAAAAAAATATTGAAAAATAGTAAGGATTTTGCGCCTACAGATTCAAGCAACAGTCCTGGTATGTACATGCACCCACAGATCAGTGATGACTTCAAAAAAGTAAAGAGATTGAAGAAAAATGATGAATCGACGAAATATTTTGCGCCAACTGATCCAGGGAACAGTCCTGGTATAGGACATCCAAAAATGGATGTACATGCACCACGGCTCAGTGTAACTTCAAAGTAGCAAAGAAATTAAAGAAAATTGACGAGTCAAAAAATATGTTTGTGCCAATTGTCGAGGGAATAATCCTAGCATAGGACATAAGAAAAGAATAGCAAATATTCATAAGAAATAAAATGATGTAAACCTATTTTATTAAATAATATCAAACTACTGTTGGGTATTAGCACGAATTTTCATTTTGAAATACATTATTAAATCAAAATTTTCAATATAAAGATGTTAAATTTTTGAAAAATATGAAAGTTGTTATTTAGAGTTCTATAGCTTTATGAGTTAAGAATATGATTTTTCGGTTGTTCATAAAGTTCTCTTCTTTTATTCTTCATTTGGGTATGCGTATGAATCTTATTGTTCTTATGTCAGGTACTTAAGTCATTCCCAAGCTTGCTAATTTTTTTTTTGACAAAGCTAATGAAGATAGGTCAATCCCTTACTGGCTAGCTTATGATACAGGTGAATAATAGAGTTGTGAGATATGTTAATTCGTGTTCAATTTACAACGAATGTGACTCATAAAAAATTTAATCGTGAAATTTTCTTTGTCAATTCGTGTTCAATATACTGAAAAATGTTCATTTTCAAATAAAAAACAATAAAAAAGTTACAGAAAATGAGAATTACAATAATCTTTTCATTTCAATCATTTAAATATTTTAAGTATGTTCAAGAATTAACAAAATTAAGATAATTGATTTACAAAGAATTGAAAGAAAAGCTAAAGATCTTCCATATTCATATTAAATCAATTGATACAAACTAAGTCAAAGTAAATTCATTTGATAGTTGCTTAGAAGATTTGCTTCTCTTTTTTGTTCTTAGAATTATACTCTAAAATGTTGCTTAGAAGATTTGATTAATAAAAACTAACATGAAATCTTGTTAATCTTTGTTAGGATACTGTTCATTCCTACTATTTGTTATTGTGGATATCATTTATAAAATATTGATATTTTGTTAATCATTCTAGATACAGTCTCCTCACCTTTGATTTAGAGAACCGGTTAGCTAGAAGGAGTTGAAACAATAAAATTGAAGGCTTTAGTTCTTACCTTATTGAAAAAGTATCTTCATCATTTATTTCATACCATAATCACAGTGTGTTGTTATTTTTATTAGTCTGCTTAGATTGATAGATTGAATGTCCAAAATCTATCTACCATAATTAAAAACAATGCACAAGAAAATAATGTCCAAAGAGAGTAAGAAATTTAAGTGTAGTTGAAAAAAATAAAACATCATGATCTTTGACAAGAAATTATTAATGTGATCCACCAAATATCAATGCATTTGACCAAAGAAAAAGAATTGCAGATCCAAACTCAATCAATGTGGCTAGTCTCTAGACAGTATAAATATAATCCATTTGGACAACTTAACTCCAAATATCACCAAGACTGCTTATATCAAAACCTTTAGTCTTGTATTTAATTCAGAGTGGAAAGACTATGAAACTCTTCACTATCTCCATGATGGCCATTATGGCCATCTCAATAGTGCTTGTCCAAGTACCATCCACTACTGAATCAAGACCAACAGACAATCAAAATCATTTCAAAGTGACGTCTTTGAATAATTTTGTGTCCACGGTACCAGTTGCACACAGTGTTGATGGTCATAAGGAAGGTATAATTGTTCAAGCAAAAATATTGAAAGATATTGAAGCTTTTCGCCCTACTACACCAGGGGACAGTCCTGGCATTGGACATCCACATCCACCACGGCTCAGTGATGACTTCAAGTAGTGAGGAAATTGAAGAAAAATGACTAGTTCAAAGAATATTGTATGCCAATTTTCCATGAAATAATCTTAGCATATGACATAATAAAAAAAGAATAGAAAATATTCATTAAAAATAAAATGATGTAAAACTATATTTATTAAAATAATTATTTAGAAATACATATTTTATACTATTACTTTGTAAAGCAAGAATTATATTTTTTTTCTTCCACAATTACTATTATTTTAAATTGTATCAATAATTTTTATTTTTAATAAATCAAATAAAAATTAATATTCAAATCTTATAAAACAAACCATAATTAGTCGTTGAAATTATTTAATATTTTCTCTTCCTTGTGGTGTGCTCTCTGTTTGCAGATATTACGAATATATATTTGAACTTGAACAATGTTTTTTTTATCTAAATGACGATGTTTTATACTCCCTCTGTTTTTCTTTATTTGACGTTTCAGATATTATCACACAAATTAAGGCATTGAATAGAATACATTTTATATCCTTCATTACTTGATTATTATGTCTTGTAGAGCACATTGATAGAGTGATATAAGGGTAAATATAGTCCTTTGTCAATTTATTCTGCATTGTTTTCTGCAAACGTCAAGTATATTGACACAGAACAATAGTTCCAAAACGTCTTTTATAAAAAAACTGAGGGAGTATTTTTCAGGATGGAATTACATACATGAACAAACTTGGGCTACTCATGGTAAGCCAACTCAGAGTACAGTCATTCTCACTCCTCCGATCTTGGAAATGATTTTTCGGTTGTTCATAAAGTTCTCTTCTTTTATTCTTCATTTGGATATGCGTATGAATCTTATTGTTCTTATGTCAGGAACTTAAGTCATTCCCAAGCTTGCTAATTTTTTTTTTTGACAAAGCTAATGAAGATAGGTCAATCCCTTACTGGCTAGCTTATGATAAATGTGAATAATAGAGTTGTGAGACATGTTAATTCGTGTTCAATTTACAACGAATGTAACTCATAAAAATTTTAATCATGAAATTTTCTTTGTCAATTCGTGTTCAATATACTGAAAAACGTTCATTTTCAAATAAAAAACAATAAAAAGTTACAGAAAATGAGAATTGCAATAATCTTTTCATTTCAATCATTTAAGTATTTTAAGTATGTTCAAGAATTAACAAAATTAAGATAATTGGTTTACAAAGAATTGAAAGAAAAGCTAAATATCTTCCATATTCATATTAAATCAATTGATGTTGATCCGAATGAATCATCTTTTTCGCGGAGTGAAATCTTTGCTTGCTAGGCAAGATTATAGGATAGCAAGTTACAAATTATGTTTCGGTAGGACATGTATTTCTATTACTATGAAATTCAAAAGTAATTCAAAGTTAATTCATTTGATAGTTGCTTAGAAGATTTGCTTCTCTTTTTTGTTCTTAGAATTATACTCTAAAATGTTGCTTAGAAGATTTGATTAATAAAAACTAACATGAAATCTTGTTAATCTTTGTTAGGATACTGTTCATTCCTACTATTTGTTATTGTGGATATCATTTATAAAATATTGATATTTTGTTAATCATTCTAGATACATTCACCTTACCTTTGATTTAGAGAACCGGTTAGCTAGAAGGAGTTGAAACAATAAAATTGAAGGCTTTAGTTCTTACCTTATTGAAAAAGTATCTTCATCATTTATTTCATACCATAATCACAGTGTGTTGTTATTTTTATTAGTCTGCTTAGAAAGATAGATTGAATGTCCAAAATCTATCTACCATAATTAAAAACAATGCACAATAAAATAATGTCCAAAGAGAGTAAGAAATTTAAGTGTAGTTGAAAAAAATAAAACATCATGATCTTTGACAAGAAATTATTAATGTGATCCACCAAATATCAATGCATTTGACCAAAGAAAAAGAATTGCAGATCCAAACTCAATCAATGTGGCTAGTCTCTAGACAGTATAAATATAATCCATTTGGACAACTTAACTCCAAATATCACCAAGACTGCTCATATCAAAACCTTTAGTCTTGTATTTAATTCAGAGTGGAAAGATTATGAAACTCTTCACTATCTCCATGATGACCATTATGGCCATCTCAATAGTGCTTGTCCAAGTACTATCCACTACTGAATCAAGACCAACAGACAATCAAAATCATTTCAAAGTGACGTCTTTGAATAATTTTGTGTCCACGGTACCAGTTGCACACAATGTTGATGGTCATAAGGAAGGTATAATTGTTCAAGCAAAAATATTGAAAGATATTGAAGCTTTTCGCCCTACTACACCAGGGGACAGTCCTGGCATTGGACATCCACATCCACCACGGCTCAGTGATGACTTCAAGTAGTGAGGAAATTGAAGAAAAAGGACTAGTTCAAAGAATACTTTATGCCAATTGTCCATGAAATAATCTTAGCATAGAACATTATAAAAAAAGAAAAGAAAATATTCTTTAAAAATAAAATGATGTAAAACTATATTTATTTAAATAATATAAAATTACCGTGGGCATTATCTTGAATTTCATGACGAAACAAAATTATTGTTAAATCAAAATTTTCGGTATAAAGATGTTAATTTGGGAAAAATGTGAAAGTTGTTATTTAGAGTTCTATAACTTTATGAGTTAAGATAATTTGTTAGAAATACCTATTTTATACTATTACTTTGTAAAGCAAGAATTATATTTTTTTTCTTCCACAATTACTATTATTTTAAATAGTATCAATAATTTTTATTTTTAATAAATCAAATAAAAGTTAATACTCAAATCTTATAAAACAAACCATAATTAGTCGTTGAAATTATTTAATATTTTCTCTTCCTTGTGGTGTGCTCTCTGTTTGCAGATATTACGAATATAGATTTGAACTTGGATAATGTTTTTTTATCTAAATGACGATGTTTTATACTCCCTCTGTTTTTCTTTATTTGACGTTTCAGAGATTATCACACAAATTAAAGCATTGAATAGAATACCTTTTTATATCCTTCATTAATTGATTATTATGTCTTGTAGAGCACATTGATTGAGTGATATAAGGGTAAATATAGTCCTTTGTCAATTTATTCTGCATTGTTTTCTGCAAACATCAAGTATATTGACACAGAACAATTGTTCCAAAACTTCTTTTATAAAAAACTGAGGGAGTATTTTTCAGGATGGAATTACATACATGAACAAACTTGGGCTACTCCTGGTAAGCCAACTCAGAGGACAGTCATTCTCACTCCTCCGATCTTGGAAATGATTTTTCGGTTGTTCATGAAGTTCTCTTCTTTTATTCTTCATTTGGGTATGCGTATGAATCTTATTGTTCTTATGTCAGGTACTTAAGTCATTCCCAAGCTTGCTAAATTTTTTTTTGACAAAGCTAATGAAGATAGGTCAATCCCTTGCTGACTAGCTTATGATACAGGTGAATAATTGTGAGACATGTCAATCCGTGTACAATTTACAACGAATGTGACTCATAAAAATTTTAATCATGAAATTTTCTTTGTCAATTCGTGTTCAATATACTGAAAACGTTCATTTTCAAATAAAAAACAATAAAAAGTTACAGAAAATGAGAATTACAATAATCTTTTCATTTCAATCATTTAAGTATGTTCAAGAATTAACAAAATTAAGATAATTGATTTACAAAGAATTGAAAGAAAAGCTAACGATCTTCCATATTCATATTAAATCAACGGGAAAATGGTCATTTAAATCATGAACTTTTTAATTTGGTCGAAAAAAGGCATGAACTTTCTCATGAACCATTTAAAGCATATACTTATTTTGATTAACCATTTAAGGCATCAACTAAGTTCGACAAAGCCAATTTGAATACGTCGTTAATTCCATTAACAGAGCTATTAGACAGGGGTTAATTGCCGTTATTACCTCTGTTAAACACCAAACGATGTCGTTTTAAAATTAGAAAACCCCCAAATCCATATATCTCCAAATCGAAATCCCTAAATCCCTAATTCCCAGAAAGTTCAAAACATACTTTCTTTACAATTTCGTCTCAATTTTCTGATGAGTTCATCTTCAGAGATAAATCATGGGGGAGAAATTCGTGGATTCCCAGTGAAGTGTGAGTGTGGTTTACGCGTAAAGCCTTACCTATCGAAGACACAAGAGAATCCAGGAAGACCTTTCTACCGTTGCATAACCAAAAAAGATGTAAGCTAGTTAGATGTTTACGTTATTTAAACAGCCTCTGAGATGTTCTTTATGTTAGTTTGATATTAACATCTAATTTGATCATGAATTAGGGACATTTATTCAAGTGGGTTGAGGATGCTGTGTGTGAAGAGGTTGAAGATGCTATTCCAAAAATCGAAATCATTGGCAGGAAGCTTACTAATACCATAACTGAGGTAGATGAGTTAAAGACTTTGATTAAAGATTTGAAAGAAGGTGTAGCAAGGAGCGAGATGGAAATAAAGAAGTGGAAAGCGTTGATGATGTTGTGCTTTGTGTGTGTTTGCTTTGTGGTCATTTGCATTGCTTTCTTAATGTTTGGTAAAGCTATGAAAAGCAAGTCTGCATTTACTTCTATGTAGCTTTGATGTTTCTTCTATGTATGTCATGTATGTCGACATTGTTGTTGTCTTTGAGTTTGCATTTGACATTGTTGTTGTGTTTCAGTGCACTAGGTATGGTAATGAGACATTCATGTTTGTTTCATGATTTTCTTGTTGCTAGAATGAGTATTCTGAAAATGAAAACCATATAAGCTAAACATCGATCAGTTAAACATGATAGATCCAAAATAAAACATCAACAAAGCATGATCCACAGCCAAAAGAACTTCAGTTTAAAACAACATTAAGAAAAACAGCATAGCAGGTTCACCCGATCTGACACAGGTATGCTCATTGATATAAACTTTCACTTGCATCTTATGCTTTCTCTTCTCATAAGAACAATAAATCCTCCAGCCACAAGGAACATCAGTATCTGAACACTTAGCACCAATCCTCATTGCTTGCGACCTGTAAAGCTTTATATCATATCTGGTTTTTAAAGAATACCTCAGAACAGCAAGCTTGAAGTCTTCTGCAGAGTTATATGTTTTTCCCAAAGCAAGTAGTTCGTCCGGATCTTCATGGTCTCTACGAATTTGCGCTTCCTCATCTTCATCGTCATCAGAAGACAAAGGATCGGGAATCCTCTCATCGTCCCAGATATCATCTCCACTGTCAGCATCACTTCCATCTCCTTCATCTCTCGCAGCTTCTTCATCCATGTTTTCTTCATCAGCTTCCTCTTCGAGGTGTTCCTCTTCCTCATTATGTGTTTGATCATCTTCATTCTCTTCATCAGCACCATCTTCAAGACCATTAAAATCATCATCGCCAAACACAGCACAATCGTCTTCACTTACATCATCTTCTTCCCCACGATTCTCTTCTCTACAAGCCTCTGCTCGGGCCTTAGCTTCACGAAGCCTAGCTTCACGAGCCCTTTCGTCAGTCGTCTCTACTTCACAAGCCTCTACTCGAGCCTTAGCTTCACGAGCCCTTTCGTCAGTCGCCTCTACTTCACAAGCCTCATCCACTTCACGAGTCCTTTCTTCACGATTCTCTACTTCGCTCGCCTCTAGTACACGAGCCCTTGCTTCACGAGCCTGTGCTTTTGCTTCACGAGCCATGCACGATTCTCTGCTTCACGAGTCTCTTCCTCACGAGCTCTTTCTTCGCGAGCAGCTGCTCTGGCCTCACGAGCTTCTGCTTCACTTCCGCCTTTCGAAGATTCATCATTCTTCCCCTGTCCTCGTCGATAAGGTATCTTTTCTCTTGGAATTCCCTTCTTTCTTATCATTTTGAAGAGAACGTGTCTGATCAATTGAGCTTTCTGAGAATTAGGGGTTTAGGGATTTCGATTTGGGGATATATGGATTTGGGGGTTTTCTAATTTTAAAACGACATCGTTTGGTGTTTAACAGAGGTAATAACGGCAATTAACCCCGTCTAATAGCTATGTTAATGGAATTAACGACGTATTCAAATTGGCTTTGTCGAACTTAGTTGATGCCTTAAATGGCTAATCAAAATAAGTATATGCTTTAAATGGTCCATAAGAAAGTTCATGCCTTTTTTCGACCAAATTAAAAAGTTCATGATTTAAATGACCATTTTCCCTTAAATCAACTGATACAAACTAAGTCAAAGTAAATTCATTTGATAGTTGCTTAGAAGATTTGCTTCTCTTTTTTGTTCTTAGAATTATACTCTAAAATGTTGTTTATAAGATTTGATTAATAAAAACTAACATGAAATCTTGTTAATCTTTGTTAGGATACTGTTAATTCCTACTATTTGATATTGTGGATATCATTTATAAAATATTGATATTTTGTTAATCATTCGAGATACAGTCTCCTTACCTTTGATTTAGAGAACCGGTTAGCTAGAAGGAGTTGAAACAATAAAATTGAAGACTTTAATCTATACTATTAAAGTACAAGCACATTTGGATTTTTACTCAGTTTACCCCTATTAAAGAAGCTTTCTTTTGTATTCATTAATGATATTTTGGACATTCTGTATTGGTTTCTTTTTTAATTGTTTTTGGTTTGTTATTAACCACCGGTTTCCTAATTCAATTTTGGTATGTGATTATTCCGTGTTTGATACTGCATCATTTTAATATTTTTCCAACCGGACATGTTTGAAACTGCATCGTTTTTTCTCAAACTATTTAATGGTTTGGTTTTAAACTGCTTTTTCCTAAATATAATCCCAACTATCTAACAAAAATTATTTATAAAAAATAAAAATTGTTTATTGGTTCAACCAGTGGTTCAACCGGTAACCGGATTTCGATTTTAATAGTTTTTATTGGATTTTTTAATTTTTTTTTTTTCAAACCCGAACTGAATTTATCTTTGATCAACCGGTAATCCGTTCAACCGCAGGTCTAAGTCGAATTTCAAAACACCGATCAAAACTATAAAACTGTTATATTGGTTTATATTTAAAATATCTAATTCAAAATTAAAAACCTAAAAATACATGTATAATATAGTTTTATCAAACATAAATCTGGATATAAAATACATATATGAGACGAATTATATAAACACATATACAAAACGAATTATATAAATGTGATTATATAAAATTTTCACCTAACATAAACCCGCGCTTTGAAAGCGCGGGTCAAAATCTAGTTCTTAGCTTATTGAAAAAGTATCTTCATCATTTATTTCATACCATAATCACAATGTGTTGTTATTTTTATTAGTGTGCTTAGATTGATAAATAGAATGTCCAAAATCTATCTACCATAATTAAAAACAATGCACAAGAAAATAATGTCCAAAGAGAGTAAGAAATTTAAGTGTAGTTGAAAAAAATAAAACATCATGATCTTTGACAAGAAATTATCAATGTGATCCACCAAATATCAATGTATTTGACCAAAGAAAAAGAATTGCAGATCCAAACTCAATCAATGTGGCTAGTCTCTAGACAGTATAAATATAATCCATTTGGACAACTTAACTTCAAATATCACCAAGACTGCTCATATCAAAACCTTTAGTCTTGTATTTAATTCAGAGTGGAAAGACTATGAAACTCTTCACTATCTCCATGATGACCATTATGGCCATCTCAATAGTGCTTGTCCAAGTACCATCCACTACTGAATCAAGACCAACAGACAATCAAAATCATTTCAAAGTGACGTCTTTGAATAATTTTGTGTCCACGGTACCAGTTGCACACAGTATTTGATGGTCATAAGGAAGGTATAATTGTTCAAGCAAAAATATTGAAAGATATTGAAGCTTTTCGCCCTACTACACCAGGGGACAATCCTGGCATTGGACATCCACATCCACCACGGCTCAGTGATGACTTCAAGTAGTGAGGAAATTGAAGAAAAATGACTAGTTCAAAGAATACTTTATGCCAATTATCCATGAAATAATCTTAGCATATGACATAATAAAAAAAGAATAGAAAATATTCATTAAAAATAAAATGATGTAAAACTATATTTATTAAAATAATATAAAATTACTGTGGGCATTATCTTGAATTTCATGACGAAAAAAAATTATTAATAAATCAAAATTTTCAGTATAAAGATGTTAATTTGGGAAAAATGTTAAAGTTGTTATTTAGAGTTCTATAACTTAATGAGTTAAGATAATTTGTTAGAAATTCATATTTTATACTATTACTTTGTAAAGCAAGAATTATATTTTTTTTCTTCCACAATTACTATTATTTTAAATAGTATCAATAATTTATATTTTTAATAAATCAAATAAAAGTTAATACTCAAATCTTATAAAACAAACCATAATTAGTCGTTGAAATTATTTAATAATTTCTCTTCCTTGTGGTGTGCTCTCTGTTTGCAGATATTAGAATATATATTTGAACTCTGACAATGTTTTTTTTTATCTAAATGACGATGTTTTATACTCCTCTGTTTTTCTTTATTTGATATTTCAGAGATTATCACACAAATTAAGGCATTGAATAGAATACCTTTTATATCCTTCATTAATTGATTGTTATGTCTTGTAGAGCATATTGATAGAGTGATATAAGGCTAAATATAGTCATTTGTCAATTTATTCTGCATTGTTTCCTGCAAACGTCAAGTATATTGACACAGAACAATTGTTCCAAAACGTCTTTTATAAAAAAACTGAGGGAGTATTTTTCAGGATGGAATTACATACATGAACAAACTTGGGCTACTCCTGGTAAGCCAACTCAGAGGACATTCATTCTCACTCCTCTGATCTTGGAAATGATTTTTTGGTTGTTCATAAAGTTCTCTTCTTTTATTCTTCATTTGGTATGCGTATGAATCTTATTGTTCTTATGTCAGGTACTTAAGTCATTCCCAAGCTTGCTAAATTTTTTTTTGACAAAGCTAATGAAGATAGGTCAATCCCTTGCTGACTAGGTTATGATACAGGTGAATAATAGAGTTGTGAGACATGTCAATTTGTGTTCAATTTACAACGAATGTGACTCATAAAAATTTTAATCATGAAATTCTCTTTGTCAATTCGTGTTCAATATACTGAAAAACGTTCATTTTCAAATAAAAAACAATAAAAAGTTACAGAAAATGAGAATTACAATAATCTTTTCATTTCAATCATTTAAGTATGTTCAAGAATTAACAAAATTAAGATAATTGATTTACAAAGAATTGAAAGAAAAGCTAAAGATCTTCCTTATTAATATTAAATCAACTGATACAAAGAAAGTCAAAGCAAATTCATTTGATAGTTGCTCAGAAGATTTGCTTCTGTTTTTTGTTCTTAGAATTATACTCTAAAATGTTGCTTAGAAGATTTGATTAATATGAAATATTGTTAATCTTTGTTCGGATACTGTTCATTCCTACTATTTGTTATTGTGGATATCAATTATAAAATATTGATATTTTGTTAATCATTCTAGATACAGTCTCCTTACCTTTGATTTAGAGAACCGGTTAGCTAGAAGGAGTTGAAACAATAAAATTGAAGGCTTCAGTTCTTAGCTTATTGAAAAAGTATCTTCAACATTTATTTTATACCTTAGTCACAAAAAGTTGTTATTTTTATTAGTGTGCTTAGATTGATAGATAGAATGTCCAAAATCTATCTACCATAATTAAAAATAATGCACAAGAAAATAATGTCCAAAAAGAGTAAAAAATTTAAGTGTAGTTGAAAAAAATTAAACATCATGATCTTTGACAAGAAATTATCAATGTGATCCACCAAATATCAATGTATTTGACCAAAGAAAAAGAATTGCAGATCCAAACTCAATCAATGTGGCTAGTCTCTAGACAGTATAAATATATTCCATTTGGACAACTTAACTCCAAATATCACCAAGACTGCTCATATCAAAACCTTTAGTCTTATATTTAATTCAGAGTGGAAAGACTATGAAACTCTTCACTATCTCCATGATGACCATTATGGCCATCTCAATAGTGCTTGTCCAAGTACCATCCACTACTGAATCAAGACCAACAGACAATCAAAATCATTTCAAAGTGACGTATTTGAATAATTTTGTGTCCACGGTACCAGTTGCACGCAATGTTGATGGTCATAAGGAAGGTATAATTGTTCAAGCAAAAATATTGAAAGATATTGAAGCTTTTCGCCCTACTACACCAGGGGACAGTCCTGGCATTGGACATCCACATCCACCACGGCTCAGTGATGACTTCAAATAGTGAGGAAATTGAAGAAAAATGACTAGTTCAAAGAATACTTTATGCCAATTGTCCATGAAATAATCTTGGCATAGGACATAATATAAAAAGAATAGAAAATATTCATTAAAAATAAAATGATGTTAAACTATATTTATTAAAATAATATAAAATTACTGTGGGCATTATCTTGAATTTCATGACGAAACAAAATTATTGTTAAATCAAAATTTTCAGTATAAAGATGTTAATTTGGGAAAAATGTGAAAGTTGTTATTTAGAGTTCTATAACTTAATGAGTTAAGATAATTTGTTAGAAATACATATTTTATACTATTACTTTGTAAAGCAAGAATTATATTTTTTTTCTTCCACAATTACTATTATATTAAATAGTATCAATAATTTTTATTTTTGATAAATCAAATAAAAAATAATACTCAAATCTTATAAAACAAACCATAATTAGTCGTTGAAATTATTTAATATTTTCTCTTCCTTGTGGTGTGCTCTCTGTTTGCAGATATTACAAATATATATTTGAACTTGGACAATATTTTTTTATCTAAATGACGATGTTTTATACTCCCTCTATTTTTCTTTATTTGACGTTTCAGAGATTATCAAACAAATTAAGGCATTGAATAGAATACATTTTATATCCTTCATTAATTGATTATTATGTCTTGTAGAGCACATTGATAGAGTGATATAAGGGTAAATATAGTCCTTTGTCAATTTATTCTGCATTGTTTTCTGCAAACGTCAAGTATATTGACACAGAACAATTGTTCCAAAACGTCTTTTATAAAAAAACTGAGGAAGTATTTTTCAGGATGAAATTATATACATGAACAAACTTGGGCTACTACTGGTAAGCCAACTCAGAGGACAGTAATTCTCACTCCTCCGATCTTGGAAATGATTTTTCGGTTGTTCATAAAGTTCTCTTCTTTTATTCTTAATTTGGGTATGCGTATGAACCTTATTGTTCTTATGTCAGGTACTTAAGTCATTCCCAAGCTTGCTAATTTTTTTTTTGACAAAGCTAATGAAGATAGGTCAATCCCTTGCTGACTAGTTTATGATACAGGTGAATAATAGAGTTGTGAGACATGTCAATTCGTGTTCAATTTACAACGAATGTGACTCATAAAAATTTTAATCATGAAATTTTCTTTGTCAATTCGTGTTCAATATACTGAAAAACGTTCATTTTCAAATAAAAAACAATAAAAAGTTACAGAAAATGAGAATTACAATAATCTTTTCATTTCAATCATTTAAATATGTTCAAGAATTACCAAAATTAAGATAATTGATTTACAAAGAATTGAAAGAAAAGCTAAAGATCTTCCATATTCATATTAAATCAACTGATACAAAGTAAGTCAAAGTAAATGCATTTGTTAGTTGCTTAGAAGATTTGCTTCTCTTTTTTTTTCTCTTAGAATTATATTCTAAAATGTTGCTTAGAAGATTTGCTTCTCTTTTTTGTTCTTAGAATTATACTCTAAAATGTTGCTTAGAAGATTTGATTAATAAAAACTAACATAAAATCTTGTTAATCTTTGTTTGGATATTGTTCATTCCTACTATTTGTTATTGTGGATATCATTTATAAAATATTGATATTTTGTTAATCATTCTAGAACAGTCTCTTTACCTTTGATAGTTGCTTAGAAGATTTGCTTCTATTTTTTTGTGCTCTTAGAATTATATTCTAAATTGATTCTTAAAAGATTTGATTAATAAAAACTAACATGAAATCTTGTTAATTTTGTTAGGATACTGTTCATTCCTACTCTTTGTTATTGTGGATATCATTTCTAAAATATTGAAATTTTGTTAATTATTCTAGAACAGTCTTCTTACCTTTGATTTAGAGAACCAGTTAGCTAGAAGGAGTTGAAACAATGAAATTGAAAGCTTTAGTTCTTAGCTTATTGAAAAAGTATCTTCATCATTTATTTCATACGGTAATCACAATGTGTTGTTATTTTTATTATTGTGCTTAGATTGATGGATAGAATGTCCAAAATCTATCTACCATAATTAGAAACAATGCCCAAATTAAAGAATAATGTCCAAAGAGAGTAAGAAATTTAAGAGTAGTTGAAAAAAATAAACCATCTTGATCTTTGACAAGAAATTATCAATGTGATCCACCAAATATCAATGTATTTGACCAAAGAAAAATAATTGCAGATCCAAACTCAATCAATGTGGCTAGTCTCTAGACAGTATAAATATAATCTCATTTGGCAACTTAACTCCAAATATCACCAAAACTGCTCATATCAAAACCTTTAGTCTTGTATTTAATTCAGCGTGGAAAGACTATGAATTTCTTTACTATCTCATGATGACTATTATGGCCATCTCAATAGTACTTGTCCAAGTACCATCCACTACTGAATCAAGACCAACAGACAATCAAAATCATTTCAAAGTCACGTCTTTGAATAACTTTGTGTCTATGGTACCAGTTGCACACAGTGTTGATTGTCATAAGGAAGATATATGTTCAAGCAAAAATATTGAAAGATATTGATGCTTTTCGCCTTACAGAACCAGGGGACAATCCTGGCATTGGACATCCACATCCACCACGGCACAGTGATGACTTCAAGTAGTAAGGCAATTGAAGAAAAAAGACTAGTTCAAAGAATTTTTTACGCCAATGGTCTATGAAATAATCTTACATAATAAAAAATAATAGCAAATATTCCATAAAAATAAAATGATGTAAAATTATATTAAAAATAATATAAAATTACCGTGGGCATTATCTTGAATTTCATTATGAAATAAAATTATTGTTAAATCAAAATTTTCAGTATGAAGATGTTAATTTTGGAAAAATGTGAAAGTTGTTTTTTTTTTTACGTCAAACGGCTGATCTATTACTCAAGCTTGAGGTGGTCTGGGAAATTATACCGAAATAGAACAACCAATGTAATACAGGTCCTATGGAAGGATCGTGCTATCTTAGCTAAATGATCAGACGATACATTTTCAGATCAAGGAATAAAAACAATCGAGAACTCCGAAAATCTGCTCTTTATATTCTGCATTTCTTCTAATTCGGTGGAGAAGTTTGGCCATGCTCCTGGGTCTTGAATCATTAATATTAGGTCTACAATTAGTGCCAAAAGCCTGACACGATGATATTCGAAGCATGCATTCCATTGCCCATATAAGGGCCTCAAGCTCTTAGTGCAGAGATGAAATTCTTCGTCGCTGATCTCTTGCTCCCAATAGCTGAGTTGTTCCTCCTGAAGTTTCCATGTCCTTCCATACCCACTATAAGGTGCATCATGTGTCCATAACCAATATATCAAGCATCTCTCAGAATTCGTAATCTGATCCGGGATTATGGCAGTCTGTTCTTCTTTTTTTTTGTTTGCTTCGAACCAAACATGACATTCTGCTTCGGACAGTTTCCAAAGGGTCCATGTCTATTCCTTTGAATAGTTTATCATTCCTTGCCTTCCAAATGTACCACATGGCCATCTATCTAGCTCATGGTCTTCTATGTTGTTTTTCCTCCAAAAAAGATAATCGATGTTCGTGTAGTGGCTTGCACTTGGGAAGGTTGCTGGTGGGGTTGGAGTAGCCGCATGTGCCCATGTCTGTAATGCTGGGGGTATTCAAAGATGGCATGGTTTATGGTTTCATTATCTGCTCCACATCTAGGGCAATAGTTATCGCATCACATATGACGATGTGCCAGGTTGCTCGTCACAGCTAGTTGTCCAGAGATTGTTTGCGAGATAAAATGTTTCAGTTTTGGTGAAGTTTTTATCTTCCACGCAAAAGCTTGGAATTTTGTGATGCTCGGTTCTCCCTGGGCGACCACCGTTTCTCAGTTGAGAATGCTTGTGACGACCCAATATCCTGATTTAACAATATACATCCACTTTTCGTGAAGCTCCAGCAATATTTATCTCGCTGATATCCTTGGCTTATAGCCAATGATTGAATCAGAGAGATATCTTCTGGGTTTACATAATTCTCAAGTGTCTTTGAGTCCCATGTTTTTAGGTCTCCTTTCATAAATTCATGAACTGACATCATTGGATGGACTTCTGGCGCTATTGGTCTACCTCGTCTAGCTGGAATAGACGGTATCCAATTATCTTCCCAAGCTCTAATTTCATTTCCAGAATGTATCTTTTCTGATCCCTAGTAGCATTAGTGGTTTCGCTGCCATTATGCTATTATTTAGAGTTCTATAACTTTATGAGTTAAGATAATTTGTTAGAAATACATATTTATACTATTACTCTGTAAAACTAGAATTATATTTTTTTCTTTCACAATTACTATTATTTTAAATAGTATCAATAATTTTTATTTTTAATAAATCTAATAAAAATCAATACTCAAATCTAATGAAACAAACCATAATTAGTCGTTGAAATTATTTTATATTTTCTCTTCCTTGTGGTGTGCTTTGTGTTTGCAGATATTACGAATATATATATTTGAACTTAGACAATGTTTTTTTTTCTCTACTTGACGATGTTTTATATTTTTCAGGATGGAATTACATACATGAACAAACTTGGGCTACTCCTGGTGAGCCAACTCAGAGGACAGTCATTCTCACTCCTCCGATCTTGGAAATGATTTTTCCGTTGTTCATATATAATCTTCTCTTCTTTTATTCTTCATTTGGGTATGAATATGATTCTTATTGTGTTTATGTCAGGTACTTAAGTTATTCCCAAGCTTGCTAAATTTGTTTTTGACAAAGGTAATGAAAACAGACCAATCCCTTGCTGAGTACTAGCTTATGATACAGGTGAATAATAGAGTTGCCAGACATGTTAATTCGTGTTCGATTGACAACGAATGTGACTCACAAAAATTTTAAATCATGAAATTTTCTTTGTGTATATGATATATTATATTGAAAAACGTTCAGTCATTTCAATCATTTACGTATGTTCGAGAATTAACAAAATTAAGATAATTGACTTACAAAGAATTGAAAGAAAAGCTAAAGATCTTCCATAATCATATTAAAACAACTGATATGAAGTAAGTCAAAGTAAATGCATTTAATAGTTGCTTAGAAGATTTGCTTCTTTTTTTTTGCTCATAGAATTATATTCTAAAATGTTGCTTAGAAGATTTGATTAATAAAAACTAACATTTTGTTAATATTTGTTAGGATACTGTTCATTCCTACTCTTTGTTATTGTGGATATCATTTCTAAAATATTGATATTTTGTTAATCATTCTAGAACAGTCTCCTTACCTTTGATTTAGAGAACCGGTTAGGTAGAAGGAGTAGAAACAATAAAATTGAAAACTTTAGTTCTTAGCTTATTGAAAAGGTATCTTCATCATTTATTCATATGGTACCCACAATGTGTTGTTATTCTAATTTGAGAAGAAATAAATTTACAATTTTCATTTTCATAGAAATTTTCAAAATTTCATAGTTAGATAAATACTTTTTACTATTTGATAGTTTTGATAGGAAATAACACTTTAACCCATGTTATTTGATGAATTTGTTCATGTTATTTGAGAAATTTTTTAGGATATCTCATTTTTGTTTCTTTTCTTTAGAAAAATCTCCAATAAAGAAAATAATCAAAAAAGTTTTACTGAATGGTCAATATATATTTATATCCATAAGGACATAATCCAGACGGATTTGATGGGGAGAACGTTATCATGAATATTATGCTCTTTATTATTCAATCAACAATTACAAGTAAAGCATTTAGAATAGCATCAAATGAATGCAAATGCTCTTTAAATACTCTTTATTCAATGATTTCATATGAAGTTTTTGGTATCACATTTGCATTTAAAATATATAAAATTTTAAAATAATTTAGCTATAATTAATTTATTTTATTTAATAATATCAAAAAGTTATATTTGTATCCATTAACAATTTTTTATTAAAAATTAATATATAGTTTTAATTTTAAATAGATGATATTTTATATTTAACATATAAATTAGATATATATAATTAAATATGATTTATTATTGTGAATAAACTATTAAAATTAATATGTAAATCATAAATATAAATATATCTATATTATTTAGAAATGAAGAAATAATATATCATATACTAATTTTTTTCATAATACAGTGAAACCTCTATAAATTAATAATGTTGAGACAACATCAAAACTATGATTTTTATTAATTTATAGAGATTATTAATTTATTGAGATACTATTTGAATCAAAAACTCAATTTGGAACTATGAAATTATATTAATTTATAGAGATATTAATTTATATATTATTAATTTAATGAGGTTATACTGTAGTCTTATGTATGAAATTATGAATCGTGATTGTACTTCCAATCATTTTATTAAATAGATTTATAACATCATATTGTTTCAGCATCATTGAAAACTTAGATTTTAGAGTTAAAAGGTGTGATTTTGGATGTGAGTTTTAAATTACTGTTTAAAAATAAATTTTAAAAATTTTAAAATAAATATTAAATTTTCCAAATAATTTTTTTAAAATAGTTTAAAATTGTTTTTTATATTTTACAATGAAGACTTAAAAAATTGGAAAAAGTATACATATATACAATCCGAAAATTTATTTTTTTCTTAATTTATTTATATTTTTATATCTTTAAAGAAATGGGTAAAATGGTTTTTTGCCTCTTTGATAGTCACTTTCCTTTTTGGGAATTTTTGGTAACAAAGACTAGAAAAGGGGCTATTTGGAAAAATTGCCTTGTTATTTTCATGAATTGTATTATCTTTAGGAAGAAATATTTATTGGAAAAAAGAAAAAAAATAACAAAAACAAAACAGTGAAGGTTTTAGAGAGGTTTGTTGGATTGTTTCTCACAAAAAGTTCTCTCCTTTCTTCAAATGTTCACTACACCTTATCTCCTACCTCCACTTTCCTTCCATGGCTTCCCCTGCCGCGCCTTCTCCTCCTTCCCTCTCCTTAAACCAAACTTCTCACTTCCAACACCGAACTTCCCTAATCACCTGCCTTAAACCTCCTCCTCCTCCTCCTTCCTCCCTCTTCCGCCAAAAACGCCTATTACTCCCAATCTCAGCATCTTCCTCCTCTTCCACCTCTCTCTCAATCACCGACAAACCCTCCCTCCATTTCAACGGCAACCTCATCGAGAGCTTCGAGAATCACTCCCCAACCATCAAAGCCTCCACCTTGATTGAGAATCCCATCGAAAGGAACGAACTTTCTGCAAGGAGGAGGCTCTTCACGCAAGACCCACCATGGATCTCCGCCCTCTTCCTCAAGGGTCTGACCAGAACCCTCGACCAGACTCTGAAACTCGAGAGGCAAGACATGGGGAAGAGAAAGTTCGATGCTTTGAGGAGACGGCAGGTGAAGGAAGAGACGGAGGCGTGGGAGAAGACGGTTGAGGAGTACAGAGACTTGGAGAAGGAGATGTGCGAGAAGAGTCTCGCCCCCAACTTGCCTTACGTGAAACACATGTTCTTGGGTTGGTTCCAGCCGCTGAAAGACGTGATTGAGAGGGAGCAGAGGCTGCAGAAGAACAAGAGCAAGAAGGTTAGAGCGGCTTATGCTCCCCACATTGAGCTCTTGCCTGCTGATAAAATGGCGGTTATTGTGATGCATAAGATGATGGGTTTGGTTATGTCGGGACATGAGGATGGGTGTATCCAAGTTGTTCAAGCTGCTGTTAGTATCGGCATAGCTATAGAGCATGAGGTATGAGTTTAGTAGTTTAATGAAAGATGTAAGGTATGTGTATGTATGAGAGTTTTGGTTTGATTTTTTTTAGGTGAGGATTCATAACTTCTTGAAGAGAACTCGGAAGAGGGACACAGGGGACTCACAAGAGGAAGTGAAGGATAAGCAATTGCTTAGGAAACGTGTTAATAGTTTGATTCGTAGGAAGAGGATTATTGATGCATTAAAAGTGGTGAAAAGTGAAGGTATCAAACCTTGGGGGCGAGCTACACAAGCTAAGGTCTGTGGCTTTTTTTTAAAGTGGAGTTGATAATATTTGCATTCTTATTTGGAGAAAAATGGCATCTTCATTGTTAGACTCATGTTGATTTTTCAGCTTGGAAGCCGTCTGCTAGAACTATTAATCGAAACAGCTTATGTGCAACCTCCTCTGACCCAGTCAGGGGACTCTATACCCGAGGTTCGACCTGCATTCAGACACAAGTTTAAAACTGTGACCAAATATCCAGGGTAATGCAGATTTGTCATCGTTTGTTTGTTCTTTCTACTTGATTGTTTTGTACTTATGGTGGTAAGTATACTTAACACCGGAAACTTGCACTTTGTAGGTCTAAGTTGGTGAGGAGGTACGGAGTTATTGAATGTGACTCACTCCTGCTTGCTGGCCTGGATAAATCTGTGAGTTGAGATGTCTCTTTTCTGATTTAAAGCTATGTCATTCTTGAGCTATTAGATGATCTTTCATTGTTCTTGTCTCATGCAGGCTAAGCATATGTTAATTCCCTATGTTCCCATGTTAGTACCACCAAAGAGATGGAAAGGGTATGCTTTGATCAGTTCCTTCTTCTTTGGCTCTAAAATTTATACCCTTACTTCTGTTACTGGAACCTCATACGCCCACGTCTTTTATAGCCATGTGTTCTCGTTCTTACAAACGTCAATTTTCTTCAGATATGATAAGGGTGGTTACTTGTTTTTGCCTTCGTATCTCATGCGTACTCACGGATCCAAGAAACAGCAAGATGCACTTAAAGATATTAGTTCCAAGACTGCTCATAGAGTTTTTGAGGTACATCGGTGCTCTTTGCTCTTTATATATATATTTTTTTCTGTCTGGTAATGTTTAACATTAATGTTCGGAAATGTAACTTGGAACAGGCATTGGATACACTTGGGAACACCAAGTGGAGGGTCAATAGGAAAATACTTGCTGTGGTGGAAAGGCTATGGGCTGATGGAGGCAACATTGCAGGCTTAGTTAATCGAGAAGACGTAAGTAACTAGACATCTTATAGGATCAAATCATCTACAAGATATAGCTTTTAATGGTATGTGTCTGATACCAGAGAAACCTTTTGTTTGTTGCTTAGGTTCCCATACCAGATAAACCTTTATCTGAGGATCCAGAAGAACTCCAGTCATGGAAATGGAGTGTTAGAAAGGCCAAGAAGATTAACAGAGAGAGGCATTCTCTAAGATGTGATGTTGAGCTCAAGCTTTCTGTAAGATAATCCCTATTGCTACCTATCAACATTTTGTTCCGTCTTCACTTACTAGCCATATGGACTGAAGATAATAAGTTTCAGGTGGCTAGAAAAATGAAAGACGAGGAAGGATTCTACTACCCTCACAATCTCGACTTCAGGGGCCGTGCATACCCAATGCACCCTCATCTGAATCATCTGAGTTCTGATCTTTGCCGTGGAACCCTGGAGTTTGCTGAAGGACGTCCACTTGGAAAGTCAGGCTTGTATTGGCTCAAAATACATTTAGCGAACCTCTACGCAGGTGGTGTTGAAAAGCTTTCACACGATGGGCGTCTTGCTTTTGTGGAAAACCATTTGGATGATATAATAGATTCAGCTGAAAATGCTATTCATGGGAAAAGATGGTGGTTGAAGGCTGAGGATCCTTTTCAGTGTTTGGCTGCTTCTGTCATTCTGGCACAAGCCTTGAAAAGCCCTTCACCTTATTCTGTAATCTCCAACTTGCCTATTCATCAGGTAAGCACCATAAATATAACTTAGCTCCAGTCTTTCTTTGGTTTCTGTATCCTGTTGTATAAGTTTTCACTCTATTCATTGAACTGTGAAACAACTCTAGTGACATTTTGTATGCAGGATGGGTCTT
Organism: Raphanus sativus; assembly: GCF_000801105.2. NCBI lineage: Eukaryota > Viridiplantae > Streptophyta > Magnoliopsida > Brassicales > Brassicaceae > Raphanus > Raphanus sativus. The sequence continues at coordinate 34,240,410 of NC_079514.1, read as the reverse complement.
GCAATGGTCTACAGCATTATGCAGCTTTGGGAAGAGATAGTGTAGGTTCTCTTGTGAACATATATGATCTGCTTTTTTGTCATGTTTGGAGTGTATATTCAATCTCATATAGTTCCTCTTCTTGTAAACTGGTATCTTCTCTCAGTTTGAAGCAGCAGCTGTTAATCTAGTTGCTGGTGAAAAACCAGCTGATGTCTATTCTGAAATTTCATTGAGGTAATCTTATCAGTGTTGCTGTCGATTTTGTTTACTCGAGTTAGAATCATGCCATGTGTTGCTTCTAATGGTTTTCTTCTTCGCTTGTGGTGAGATAGGGTCCATGAAATAATGAAGAAAGACAGCAGTAAGGATCCTGAGTCAAACCCAACCGCAGCATTAGCAAAGATCCTTATCAATCAAGTGGGTCTCTCATTGTCTTTTAATTAAATAGACTGCCACAGAGAAAGTTTCTTTCAGGATAATACTAAGTATTCTTTTGATTTCAGGTGGACAGGAAGCTGGTAAAGCAGACGGTAATGACGTCAGTATATGGTGTTACCTACGTTGGAGCACGTGAACAGATAAAAAAAAGATTAGAAGAGAAAGGTGTTATCACTGACGAGAGAATGCTATTTGCTGCTGCTTGCTATTCTGCTAAAGTAAGAAGAGGAACACCTCTTCACTCGTATAATGTTTTTTTTTCTTTCTAGTTGTATGTTGATTTCATACTATAAACATTTATCTTCAGGTGACACTAGCAGCCCTTGGAGAGATATTTGAAGCGGCACGTGCCATTATGAGTTGGCTTGGTGATTGTGCTAAGGTACGGTCAACTCTGATGCTCTACATTGGTAGATGAGAAACCTAATTGCGCTGTGTTTTGTTTTGTTTTTTTTTTAAATCTTGTCAATGTTACAGATAATAGCTTCTGATAATCATCCAGTGCGATGGACCACGCCTCTTGGACTTCCTGTTGTGCAACCCTATTGCAGAAGTGAAAGACATCTGGTAAGCGTTATCCATTATGAATCCTTCAAGTAAGCTGCGGCATCATCCCATTTTGAAGAGCCAATGATTTTGATTATGGGTTTTGCAGATAAGAACATCTCTTCAAGTTTTAGCTCTGCAGCGAGAGGGTAACACGGTAAAGCCTTCTTCGTTTTCTGTGAGCACTGAGCAAGATTTCTTCTTGTATGATTATCTTTGGAGGCTTAAAAGATTGTTTTTTTTCAATTGTCAGGTGGATGTTAGGAAACAAAGAACTGCGTTTCCTCCAAACTTTGTGCACTCGCTGGACGGCACTCACATGATGATGACTGCTGTTGCATGTCGAGAGGCTGGCCTAAACTTCGCAGGTTAGTCCTGTTATTAATTCAACTAATGGCTTGGACAGAACTAGAATCTCTTCTTAATATCCAGTGTTTGGTTTATCAGGTGTGCATGACTCCTACTGGACGCATGCATGTGACGTTGACACAATGAACAGAATACTTAGAGAAAAATTCGTTGAGCTTTACAGCACACCGATCCTTGAAGACGTAAGTTTTTCGATAACTCTCTGGTTAGATAAAAGCTTTAGGACCGAGTTAATTACAGCTGCATTTGTTTTTTTTCTTTTGACATTGTTTGTATTCTTGATGATACAGTTACTCCAAAGTTTCCAAGAGTCATACCCGAATCTCGTGTTTCCTCCAGTGCCACAGAGAGGTGACTTTGATTTAAAGGAAGTGCTCAAATCACACTACTTTTTCAACTGAGTCCTGCACGTCGCACCACTGGGGAAGAAAGGAGCAAGTTTTGGCTTTTGGTGGCCTGTAAATAAACATCCACCACCTCAGAGGACATGGGAATGAAACCAGAATCTGCACGAAAGACTGCTACCGCAAGCACATTTAAGATTCTAACACAACTTCTTGAAGAAGTTTCTAGCTCAACAGGTAGGTCCTAGGCAGTGTTAAATAATCAATGCAAAGTTATTGCTTCAAGTTTTTCTTTTTTGGAATGAGAGTAGGTTTAGTTATGTTGTACCGTTGTACAGGAGAGAGACTTCATATAGAAACAAGAACTCAAACATCAGAAGGGGACTAGTGTTGTAGGAACCTCTCTGTGATTTTGTAGCCTACTCTTTTTTTGTCAAAAGATTGAGACATCTTTGGGACTCAAAAGCTAATTAATCAGTTATGTTGTTGAGATTACATCTGCACTGGAAATCGTCTAACTGGTTAATAATATCCGGTGTAGAACCGAGTATACAAAACTCTAGTGGCAATTTGACAACACGATGCTGAAAATTAAAAATTGATCAGACATATTTTAAGTTTCCTTATTTCTGTTGAATCTTTTGATCACTGAGAGAAGATAAAAGTTACTAGGTTTGATGCTTGATGAGAAGTCGTTGAGGGAAGTTTGAAGAGTTTCAATGATGGTTACTCTAGTCCAATGCAACTTACTAACATACTTGTTTCACAAGAAATATGGGTATAAGAAGCAACGGTCAATATATATATTTCCTTTTTTAGAAATATACTATCATGATGATATGAAAAAAGGAAAATATAAGAAGCAACGGTCAATATATATATTTCCTTTTTTATAAATATACTATCATGATGATATGAAAAAAGGAAAATATGACCCGAACATAGATTTCCTTTTCAATTTGTCGTTACAGATATTTCCTTTTCTGTATTAACTCTTTACTTTCCATAATGTTTTTTTTTACTTTCCATAATTTGTTTTTTCACTTTCCATAATTTTTTTATTACTTTCCATAATTAGACCCGACGATGACCTTATAAATAAACCTTTAACCCTCTCATTGTTTCTCACAATAAATCACTCGAGAAAACAACAACATATCGTCGAAGAGTTCATTTGATTGAATCATCACATCTCTCAATCAAGATATGTCGATTGTGTTAAGACACCGTTTCCTTGTCGTAGACCTTTTTGCCGTTCCGTTTCACACAAGACATGGAATCGCTTTTCACTACATCGCTCGTAACTCCGTGTTACATGTTCATCAAAAGGTTCCAATCCCCGGGTTGAAACGCTCACGAAAAGCTCCTTTTGAACCTTCAAAACCCTTGCAAAGTAAACCGGACCCGGTTCAAGCTCTGAGCACGATCATTAACAATGTGGTGCCACTGAATCAAGAACAAGAACTGCTTGATGGTTCGATCACAGTGGGTGCTGCAGCTCCATCCCAATCTAAACCTGATGATCTAGTTCATGACAAGCCGTTACAAGCTCAGAACACGATCAAGAATGTGCGGTCGCAGAAACCAGAGAAAGAACGGTTTGCTAGTTCGGTCACAATGTGTGCTGCTCCATCGCCTAGACACGTGCCGGTTCCAATGTTCTGTCTTAGAGAGAAGATTAATTAAAGGAGTTCAAGCTGTTTATTTTTGGTTATCTCAGTGGAAAATCTTTCTTTTACGTTAGTGTAGTCATGAGTACTCTCAGTAGCTACTACTGTAAATGTAATTGTAAAAGATCCACAAATCATAAACCGTGTTTTTTCTTCTATTCAATTCTTGATATTGTTTTTATTTACCCGTCAGTGTTTCCAATATGAGTTTATGCAAAAGTTCTACATATATAAACTAAATTACTGATACCAGTTTGCCATTGTCTCATTTCTCCTCTTTTGGGGATAATATTGGAACTCCTTTAAAAAAAATCTTGGTACTAATTTTTTGGGTTATTAATTTATAATATTTTATCAGTATAAAATGATTTATTTCTTTGAAATATAATTGATTGAATTCTTAATTATCGTATATAAAGAATCTGTACATTATATCCACTCGAGATAAAAACATATAACACTATGAAAAATAGTTTGAAATACCATAAATTAGGTATCTTTTTCAAAAGTATTTTAAATTAAAAATACTTTAATATTTAAAGTTAGGTTTAATAATTATTATTTAGTGTTCAGTATTAATGGTAATCAGAATGTCTCTATAGACCTCAAAAATCTGTTTTTATTTAGTTACTTCTTCAAATAAACCACTAAATTAAGTTAATTAATTTTTCACGCAATTCATGTTTTTTACTTCGTTTTATAATAGATTAAGAAAGATTTTTTGTACATAAAAAGCCACCCCTTAAATCGACGGTTGACTTGCATATATCTGAAATATTTAAAATAGTTTGGTTAACAAAAATCAAAGTTTAAAATAAATAAGGTTATTTTGTTTTATTTATTTATTATAAGTTCATAGTTTTTTGGCTGTTTACTCAAATTAAAATCTTTAATCCTAATCATCTGCGGCGGTCTATAACCAGCGAGTGAACAACAACCATAGGCTTGTGGCATAGAACCCTTTATATTGTGGGCGAACAAGGTGGATCCAGCCATTCTTACCTCAGATCGGACATGTACACTCTAGGATACACGAACAACTTGCGTCGTATTCACAAAATGTTTTTGTCATGCCAGACAAGAAAACGAAGAATAAGAAGAGACAAATGCGAAACTCATTGAACAAAATAATCACAAAACAAAAGTAATTTTTTTAATCACAACTTAAGAGTACAAAATTGAAAAAAAAATAAAGGGACGGAAAGGATCATTCACGCCCTAGGCCTTGTTTTTAAGCCGCCTTTCGATTGACTTTCAGGTATGGAAGAGCTCCGATCACATTGTCATAGTCGCTCCTGCTAACTTGGTGCTGCATTACACAGAAGACAATAAATAAAACATAAATTCAAACAATTTAAGAGAGACAAAAAGGAACAAGAAGAGAACATCTAAGTTGCTATAATTGAACATAATCAAAACAAAAGTAAACTTGAAGTTGTTAACATAAATACATTAGCAAGAAGACTCGGATCACGAAAATAGAAGGGATGAGAGAGTAAGAGAAACCATTTTGGAAAGACGGAGCTTCCTCTTGTTGTTCTTCTTAGCTAACAAATGCTGCTTCCCGGATCTCCTCCTCACTATCTTCCCCCTTCCCGTTACTCTAAATCGTTTCACTGACGCCTGTCAAACACATTATGCATTTTCAATCCAACAAAAGACTAAGCAAAGCAAACAAAAAGAGATAAGTGGTTTTGCTACAACAATTAAACACGTGCAATCAAAATCCAAACTTTCGAAACTCAATGATCAGAAAAAAAGAAGAGACCTTGTGGGTCTTCATCTTGTATCCCTTATGAGCGAAAACAGTAAGAGACTGAAGCCTCTGAGGATTCTGAGAAACGACTGTGGTTATCTTCTGAGGAATAACCGCACGAAGCCCAGATATGCAGTGAGCTGAGGAAAGACTCGACGAGCTGAATCGAGGGAATTGAACGGACCCGTGAGTGGATGAAACCTTTGGAGAAGAGCGTAAAGGAGAGAACCTAAGGATCACGGAGGCCATGGAGAGAGATGCCATTTAGGGTTTGTCCTCTCGAACAATCTTTCTTTTTTGTTTCTGCACTCACTCTGAATCTGATTGATTGTGAGGAAGAAGAAGATAAGCTCTTTTTTTTTTTTTTATCAAAAGCCTTCGCCCAGAGAAGAAAGCGAAGCGAAAGGATAGGAGTTACGGTTTGTTCCGGTTTATACGGTTCACAGGGTGCAATTGATGGGTAAACCGGGTCCATCAGATTTTATGCTAGTAAACCAAAAATGCCTAACTTTTAATCTTCAAGGTCTCGCACAATTTTTTATTGGTTTGATTAATGTTTCTGGTCGAAGTCAAATCTCTTATTCAGTCTCCCAAGTCATAAACCTTTTTTTCTTTATCCCTTTTTGTGGACATATATATACATCTCACTTCTTTTTGGATCCCTTCAATATGTGTGATGAAGGGGTTTCCAAAGATATATCTGACTATGGTCCGTCCACCAGGTTGTTGCGCTTTAGGTCCGGGTTATCGAGCTGAGACCGTGAGAGAGGTGATGATGAGACCGTGAGAGAGGTGATGGTGTCATTCATGACACGGTCCAGTAAGGCTTCCATTGACACACCTTTTTGAGAGCCTTCGGGACTGCCTCTTCTTGCTGATATATCTGCCACAAGGAACTGTATCTTGGCTTATATAAACAGTAGTCTAGCACCCTGGACACACGCACAAAAAAAAATATCAAAACGTTTTTTTATTGGTATTTTTGATATTTTCGTGAATGCTTATTTGAAACTATGTGAATGGTTTTGGGATTTAGTCTTGTTATTCAGTTTTTATTTAAGTAACTCTCTTGTAGAGACAAGATCTTCCAGACATCACATAAGATCTTCTGTTACATCTCCTTCATGATCTCCAGTTCCTACTGTTTCCTTGTGATTTAGGATGATGACACCCAATGTCAACTTCATTATTCTCTTTTTAAATTAATACTGAAACATGGATCTCTTGTTCTAGTTTTGCCTACTTGAATTAATAAACATATAGTTATACAAATATTCTAATTAGAACTATATCCTAAACAATGTTTAAGGATTTTTTAAGAATACAAAAGAATTTGACAAGTTGGATTCTGGATCTTAAATTCCATTGTTCTCTTGGACAAGTTTTTGCGTATTCTGGTCTTGATTTATTAAAATCAAGAGCAAAGGGGAAACTCACTTTCGCCACTTTATAGGAATCCCATTGGATTCATTTCATCATCTACTATAACCTCTTCGTAGAAGATATACTGTCTTACAAACTTGAAGTCATATATATTTTGCTTTTGCTTAGGAAGAAAGTGAACGACATTTTTAAAGTTCCCAGGAGCTTCTAGGTTTATACACTATGATCCATCTAGGTCTAAAATCATGATATTAGTTTCGTCATAATCATCATTTGATCATGTCATTGCAAAACTTTATTTCCGGTACTTTTTTAGTTGAACTAATAACGTTTTTATGGAAACAAATTTGAGCTAAGTAGTATATATGTAAAAGGCTGTTATTGTATGAACTAATTTTGGATTATATTATGAATGGAACAAAATTAGATCCATCGACTTAATAAAAAAGGAGTGGAAACGTGGGACAAGCATTGCATATGCAACAACTAAATGGTGGTCACAATATAATCATACTAAGCACATGAATGCTCATCATTTGGTCTTTGCTTATATACTTAACACCACCAAACGCCAAAAGAATGAAGAGTAATCTAACTTAGCTTTCACTTTCGTCATTTTAATATTGAATTGGTTACAGTGGTAGTTATTATTATCTTATATATTTTTTTCACAACAATCATTATTTCACATTACCTTATTTTATGGGCTAAATACATTAATTTGTTAGTATATAGCTTCATTATTACTCTAATCCAAAATCCATGAATGTGGTTAGGTAAGCTTGTAGTTTAGTTATACACTACTTTGTGTTACATGTTTTTGTTTTGTTTTTTACTCAAACTTCCATTTTTACAGTTGTATACATTCATTTATTTTTTCTCACTATTTACCTATGCTTAGAATACTCATATATTAGTGACAATAATACTCATATATTCTACATATTATACTTTTTTATTTAATTTTAAGTACTAGTATAAGTGATAGAGTAACCAAGAAACTAGTGAAGTGAACTGTGACTTTGTGTCCATAGTGAAATGAGAAATGAAAACGAAAATAAAGAAGAGAAAATGAATTAGGTAAAACCTTAAACAAGAGGAATTCATTCCTTTCCACCTAAGATAAGTAACAAGAAAGGAAAGAAAACCTTTGGGCTAAGAACCCATCTTTTAATTTCTAATGGAGTAGTTTGTTGTCCAAAAAAGAAAGGAAAGAAAACAGTTTGCAAACAAATAATGGTTGAACCATATATATATGCTGTTCAAGTAAAAACCAGTCTAATCAGTCTGAAAATTATATTAAAATTTTAAAGATGTAGATATGAACATTTTTTTAGTTTTATTTCTTGAACGATTATATTTCTTGAACGATTATGAAAACTTAATTCTAACCGCAACTAATGTCTTATAAAATATTAGTACTAATTCCTTTTTTTGTGTGCAAATAGTACTAATTCCTATAAACACTTTTCAGGCTATTAAGTATAATATAATTAACTTGTGATATATATATATATATATATATGTTGAATTCCTTTGATAAGTGATTATATTATGAATGTATTATATATGCTATATTTGACGTTTGCAAATATATAAGATTCCGCATAGTTTAGAATACTCAGCTGAATCTTACATTTTTGTTAAATCTTAAATAGTTAAAAATGTAAATAGTATGTGCAATGGAAACAAGAGGCAACACATATTATATGGTTTTTTTGCCAGCACATACGATACGATGTGATCAGATTAACTAGAGGAAAACTTAAAAAAAAAAAAAAAAAACTAGAGGAAAACTATTGATTGTCATTTTCCCTCCATACGACACACCAAACGTTACCGTAAAAGAGCGAAGTTATTGCAAAAGTAACAAGAATCACTATCATCATAGGATGTTTTGTGGGGACAATGATTTAAATAAAATAATTGATATATATACACGACATTTTTCTCTTTGGGTTACGTAAGTTGAAATTTGAAAAGAGGAAAATTCAAATTCGTTTATCCTCCTCTGTTCTCTTTGTCAGAGTTTGAAATTCAAAACTCGTCAAAACGTTTTCTTAGAGAAAGAAAACTCCACCAAATCGTTCGTTTCTCTACTCCGACGCGATTTCTCCATTTCCTGGCGAGGAGTTTTACACTTTCCAGCCTTGTTTTACGCCAAACTAGGTGGCGGATCGTTGCTTTTTGATCAATTTGTTCGTCATCATTCTCTCCGTTTCCAGGTTATAAATTCTCTCCCGAGTTTCCCACTTTGAATCTTTCAAAGTAGTATATGTTAATTTCTGATTTTGCTTCAGAATTAGAAACCCTAGTTTGATCCTATTTGATTTCAAAATTAGAAACGGTCGATTATAGTTTCCTTTTCTGGCGTTAAGAGAGAGAGAGAGATTGAAATGAACGAAGAACAACTTTAAGATTTTGCAAAGAAAGTTTTTGGTAAATTAAATAATGAAATTCTAAATAGTTTGGATCGATAAAACTTGTCTGCTTCATGAGAGACACAACACAAGCCATGCTAATTAAAAAAAAAAAGGATACAGTTGTTTTTGGATTCTTCTCGTTTCACTATAAACCAAGAAAAAAAAATAAGAAGAAAACTTCAAATTTACTCGGGAAAATCAAGGTTGATGGCTCGAAATATTAAAAAGGGGAGAATTTCACATGGTCAAACACATTAACTTATATTTTAATTACCAAGAATCAAAGTGCGTTTTTGCTTAAAATCATCTGCATTGTTGTCACTATTACTACAGAGTTTCACCTTTTAACTTAAGAGTGGACACTGATTCTTCTTCTAATCACGTGGTCCTCTTTGTCTCTTCCCCTAAGCAAAACACACATTTGAATCTGCATAGTATCTAATTATTATTACAATCAGACCATTTATATTAAAAATATATATTTTTTTAATTATTAAAAATATTTTTTTTTAAATCTTAGTACAAGGAAACTTCTTTTTGTGAACTTTGAGAGGGTTTTTTTTTTAATTTTCATGCAAAGAGGAACAAGAAGAAAGGTGGGTCTGTGACTAAAACAGAAATCTCCATTAATTTCTCTCCAGCCCATCTCTGATCAGACCATGGCACACCCGTGACAATGACACTGATTTATAGACCTTATTTGCTCACAAGTTTTAAAGTAAACGTCTCTGATCTAAATCAAGAATACCTCTGTTTATGTGAAAGTGCTATTAAACTACTACTAGTAGTACTAGCTAGAGCTTGCCTTTCCCTCTCCCTCTCACTCTGTGCTTTCTTGTTTGACAGTTTGGTTTTATAGTCCTAGGCACAGCTTTTCTTATTTTTTCTTCACTCCTAGCTCTCAAGCTCTTCTTGTTGTCCCTTTTACTTTTCTCTTAGCGGACCCCTATCCTACTATAGAACCTCACTTTATGGTGATTTGAAATAAGTCAGCTTGTCGCACGGACCAAGGGTTTGTCTTTTTCAATCTCCATGTCTTGATCTCTTTGGATTCACCTTCTTCTTTGGCTTGATCTTGATGTAAGAAAAACATCTTAATAACACCTAAAGATCTTTCATTTTTTTATTCTGTTATTTTTTTTTTGAGTTGTATTGCTTTTAAGAGATTCTTGATCTTGAGTCGCTGTTGTAATTATGTAATCTTTTCTTTTCCTTTCTTTATCATCTTGGTTGTCTAATTATTCTCTCTGCTTTTCTCCATATTGCCCATCTGTGAGGTATCTCACTTTTCTCCTGTCTTATTGCAGAATAAAAGGTGAAGGCATTAGCTGCTGAATCAAAATCAATGCAAGCTTGTATTTGTTAACATTTTGAATGGAAGTTTTATATGGTTCTAAAAAAGCATCAATAATGGCCAAGCAGCTACAGCAATCTGTCACCGACACTACAAGACCGCCTCTTGTTCCAGCGGAGAAGAACAATACAGTCTCTGCCACTCGCCGGTCTAGAACAACGGAGGTCATTTCAAGATACAGATCATCAACTCCCACTAAAACACGAAGATGCCCTTCACCTAATGTCACTAGGACCGTGTCATCAACCTCTCAGCCATTATCGAAAAGAGCTGTTTCAGCAGAAAGGAAACGCTCTTCAACGCCAACTACTCCAACAAACCCGTCCACACCGGTTAGTGATGTATCTGTAGGTTTACCTGTTTCTTCTAAGAGACTATCTACTACCGTTCGTGCACCTGAAGGCTTGTGGCCTTCTACTATGAGGAGCCTCAGCGTTTCATTTCAGTCTGATTCAGCCTCAGTTCCCGTTGTTAAGAAGGAGAAACCGTTTGTTACTTCTTCTACTGACCGGACATTGAGACCGTCTTCTAATAGAGGACATAAGCAGCAGAGTGAGACAACAACAACAACCTCTGTCTCAAGGAAACATACGCCCGAGAGGAAAAGAAGTCCATTAAAAGGTAAGAATGTGTCTGCAAGTCAATCAGAGAACACGAAACCTGTAGATGGTGGTCCTCACAGTAGGTTAATAGAACAGCATCGATGGCCTAGTACTAGAATGTCTATGAACAGAAGCTTGGATCTTGGTGACAAAGCGGTTAGGACAATGTCTCTGTCTTTGTCCAACAAAATCTCTACTAAACCTTTGCAAAAATCTTCTAGCGACACAGCGAGGTTGTTGTCCTGTTGTGAAAGTTCAGAAGATGGTAATAGTTCATTAGACAGGGCAAGTTCAGCTAGAGTGCACCACCCATTGTCTGCTCCTGGATCACGCGCTGCTTCTCCAAGCAGATCCTCATTTTCATCCTCATCATCATCATCATCATCGTCCTCTCATTCTCGCGGCATGAGTCCTTCAAGAGGCTCTTGTTTTAGATCGTCTACACCGCCACCAAGAGGTGTAAGTCCTTCCCGGTTAAGACAAACCAACACGTCTACAAGCAGCCCAACCTCAGTTCTAAGTTTCATGGCTGATGTAAAGAAAGGAAAAAAGGCAAGTTACATAGAAGGTGTTCATCAGCTGCGCTTACTATATAACAGATATTCACAATGGCGGTTTGCAAATGCTCGAGCTGAGGGAGTAGGATACATTCAAAGGTTAATCGCAGAGGTAAATTACTTAGAAAAAAGTATTGTTACTGTGACATAGTGTGAAGTGTGTCTTCTTCTGTTTTAACAATCTTGAGGTTTACAGGAAACTCTATACAATGTCTGGCATGCAACATCAGAACTGAGAGATGTTGTGACAACACAAAGAATCTGCCTCCAGCAGTTGAAGCTAGAAATCAAGCTTGAAGATATCTTAAGTAAGCAGGTAAGTCTTCTCTCTTTGTCTCTCTCATCAAACAGCATATGTGACCTAAATAAGTAATTTCAACAGATGGTTAGTCTTGAAGATTGGGACATACTTGAGAGAGAACACATTAGTTCTGTAGCTGGTGCCATAGCAGACTTGGAAGCAAACACTCTCCGCCTTCCACTAACCGGAGGAACAAAGGTACCTTTTCATAGAGTGATAGAAAACAAGTTTGAAACAGAGAATTGAATGATGATTTGGTAAATCTCTTGTGTGATCAAAGGTGGACCTTAGATCTCTGAAGTTAGCTATGTCCTCAGCACTTGATGTAATGCAGACTATGGGATCATCGATCTACTCTTTACACTCACAGATGGAAGAGATGAATAAGCTTGTTTCAGATCTCGCTGTTGTAGCTACAAAAGAAAAATTTATGCTTGGCAAATGTGAAAATCTATTGGCATCAACTGCAGTGATGGAGGTAAGTAATGAATCAAACAAAAAAATGGAAGAAGCTAATTTTTAACACGTTGACAGAGTTTTTTTTTCTCATTGCGGGGGTCCAGATAGAAGAGAGTAGCCTCATTACTCATTTGATGCAAAAGAAGCAAGAAGAAGAAGTAAGAGGTGGTGCAGAGTCTCCATTGCTGCCATTAGGCTCATTAAGCAAGTGCCTATGGACATAACAACACTCTTGAAGTTTCCACGGCTAACTCTTAAAACGACTTGTAAATTGCTCGTTTTTTTGGCTTGCATTTTCTTCTGCTATCATCCTTTTTCCATTGTCTTTTACCTGTAGAAAAAAATGTGAAAAAGATGGTTTAAAGAAAATCAATGAAGAAGAGTGCATTTTAAGAACTAAGAAGTAGAAGATATAGGGCTATTCAGAAAATATGGGGCATGTTTCTAAATGCTAATAAGATGTTTGTAAAAATTACATTATGAAGAAGAACCAGTAAACTAGAAGCTATACCATCAGAAATTATTTATCCACGAATATACATTCCTTCGCCTTGTGTAAAATGAAAAGAAAGAAATGTGTATCGACAAAGCTGATACCCAAAAATGAAAGATCAATAAACGAAGAACATCATTCAAGTAGGACTAGTTCTATTTGTTACAGCTCTGCTAGAAAAATAAATATACATAACTTTTAACTCTCAAATCCTTAACCTCACGATGTAAACTCCCATACTAGATTTGCAGATAGACATTTTATGGACCCGTCGTTGTTTCTGCAGCTGAAACTTCATTTTCCGCAGTCGAAATTCCGTTTTCCGCAGTCGAAACTTCGGTTTCCGCAGCTATTTTCTTCTTCTTTCTGGAGGATGGTTCTTGTGGTTTCCGGATCATTTCTTTGTTTGGTACCAAAATGATGAACAAGTTTCTGTCCCTAAAGTTCTTGCTCTCTTCAGTCGCAAGCTACAGATCCAGGAGCAAGTTTCAGTGACTCACACAGTTCTATGGGTAAAGAGAGAAGAAAGGAAAATGTTGTTACCTCCCCTACTTCGGTTTGAAAACGTCTGAGGAGTTCAATAGCAATATTTCTGAACTCGTTTTCTCGTCCTTTCATGCTCACAATCACCTTAACCTGAGTGCATAAACAAATACATAATCGAATGGGACAGAACTATCTCGAAGCTTATGAAGAAAATGGGGGAACAAACAACCTTGTCACCATCTTGCAAGAACTTTTGGGCAGCTTTCATACGTACAGAATAGTCATGGTGATCAATGTTATAACTGTCCAGAGAAAGAAAAAGAAGACAACCTTGAAAGAAATCATTGCAACATCATCACAAACAACAAAACAGAAAAAGCATAAACAATAATAGTTTTACCCCATTTTAAGCTCCTTTAAGTCCATGCGAGTAGCTAATAATACAAATCAACACAAAGATATAAAACAAATGAGCTATTTATTATGAAGCATCTAAAACAAAGAAGAGAAGAGGAAAATCATTCAAAATACTTTTCTTTTGTTGATCCTTCTTCTTCTTTTGCTGCTCGTACCTATATTTACTGATAACCAAAAAGAAGCACGATCAAGTTAACATTATGCAATGTTCTGTATATGTAAGGGGAGCCATTTCAATACATACTTAAGAAATGCACTCACCTGTAATCCATCATTTTAACAACCGGAGGATCAGCATCAGGCGACAGTATCACCTGAAAATGAACAACAATCACATATATTGCATTGCATTGCATAGCTAAAGCATCACATTGATTTGTTAGTTACACATTACCAAATCAAGCTCAGCATCTTCAGCCCTTCGAACAGCTTCGTCTTTAGACACTAACCCAAGCTAAACAAACACAAAAACTGCAACTTTCATTGCTCTGTTTTGTCTGAATCAAATCTGTAATTAATAGCTTTACCATGTTCTGTTGCCCATCGATTAGCCTCACAGTGGCTGACCTAATCGAGGCTATATCGAGCGCTTCATCTACTTCTGCTTCTTTCGGCCTACCTCTCCTAGAGTCTCCCGAGAAACGATATCCTCCTCCTCCTCCGCCTCCACCACCGTAACGGCAAGTGACGGCGTTCCCACGGCGAGGAGAATTGGTAAATGGCAGCTCGGCGGCGGTGGTGGAGAGACGGAGACCGTGGAGTCTGGAATCGATAGATGCGACGGAGAATGGTAACGTTTTGGTGATTCCGGCGAAAACGGCGTTGAATCCTACTGTGCTGGTTATCCCAGCCATGGCGCTTTTTTTTTTTTTACTAGAGAGCTTCGAATCTGAGAGAAGCTCTTATCCAGAGAAATGAAGATTGTTTGAACTACGTCGTTTAGTGTTCGATACCCAAACGATTACTGTTATGGCCTTTACTAGGATCGTTTACAGAAAAAGGCCCAATTATACAATTATATGATGTGATTGATCATTTTAATTTTTAAATATTACCTTATGCTAGGGCTCTTCAATATAGTAAAATCGAACTCAGCCGAACCGAACCGAAATAATCATATGGTTTGGTTTTAGTATATACCATATAAACCGAATTGATATAATTTTATAAAAATCATAGGATTTGGATATGGTTTGGTTTATCCAAACAAAACCGATCAAAAATAGAAATTTCTAAATATATATATATTTTATAACGAAACATGAAATCTATTTGTTATATAATTTTTTTTTTTGTTAATAAATATTACTTAATAAAGAAACCCTAATTTGTAAAACATTTGAACTATAATTAAATAACAATTCATCACAATCGAAATTTCTTATTTTCTTTTCGTTCTTAATATTTTTGTTCTATTTTAGCATTGAAAAAATTGAAGTGGACGTAATAAAATGGGCAATTCTCTCAAATTGCACCTTTTTAAGTTTTAGTCACAAAAAAATAGCACTCAAAAAATAAAATGACCAAAATAGCACATTTTTGTTTTGAAAATTTTAATATTTATTTTTTATTTTTAAATATTTGGATACATTTCTAAAAACTCACCCTTAACTCTAAACCCTAAGTCTTAGAATAATTAACCAAAGATTATAAATGCATATTTACCCTTCAATAAAACTTATTTTTGTCATTTTTCTCCTTGTGCTGCTATTTTTGTGACAAAAACTTGGTTTGGTGTTATTTTGGTTTTTTTCTCTAATAAAATTGATAGAAAGGAAGTAGTGAAAATTACTCAAAACTCTTTTTTCTTATCTATAAATGAATATAGTTTCGTGTTCAGTGGAAGAAACATGATTTTGATGGACACTAATAGAGCTGCTAGGCTGACCTGAAGTTTCGGTTCATCAAGTCAAGGTCACGTCCTCTCCTATGGTTTTTATGAATGTGTGACACTTCAATCATTGAGCTATAAGGTCCGCTGAACTCGAGCTGATCATCAAAAGAGGAGTTATTTCTGAAGCTTGGGGATGAGAAACTGTGGTCTATCGATGGAGGATCAGCGAGCTTGGAGTATATAGCTGATCCACACTTTATCATTTCCTCTGATAGCTTGTTTGGTGTCATGAATATGTGATCTGATATCTTAGTTCCCATGTGTTCTGCAAGGCTTGCAGTGTTTGACCCATTGTGTATGTACTGTTGCATCAAAAAGTGAGTAAACGTTAACACACTTTGTTAACTCTAATGATGTAATGATAAGAGAGAGTGAGACTTACTTCTGGTGGAGATATTCGGTTGTTGAAGGCGGAACGTTGGTTAAGAGTGGACTGGCAACGGCGAACAAATGAATCATTGTCCTCTTCCTCGTAAAGAGACTGATCTTTCAGCCTATTGTCGAAGGAGAAACACCGTGAATCGATTGCTGAGCTTTCTTGGTTGAGTTTCCTAGCAGAAGAACCAGGTTGCGTCAGTCTATTGTCAAAGGAGAAGCACTGAGAAGAATCTACTGTTGGGGCTTCTTGATTAAGTTTCCTAGCAGCAGAACCAGGTTCCTTCAGTCTACTGTCAAAGGAGAAGCCCTGAGAATCTACTGTTGGGTTGAGTTTCCGAGCATTAGAACGAGGTTCCTTTAGTCTACTGTCAAAGGAGAAACACCTAGGTTCCGTGGATAAGTTATCTTGTCTGAATGTAAGGCTAGGAGAATCTGGTTCCTTGTGGGCCAAACATGGGCTCTTCAGTCTGTTATCAAAGGAGAAACACCGAGGTTCAGGTGTTGTTGAGGAGAAGTCCAGACGTTTGCCTCTGAGAGTGGACTTAGGTGAACTCGATACAGAAGAAGATATGGCTGTTGATCAAACGCAGAGAGAGAAGATAGTGTTCCAAATGTGAAATTTCCTATCATAAGTTGTTGTTTGGGGCCTAGACAGGCAACTTGATTCCCCTGCCTCGGAGCACTCTTCATGGCAGCAGAATTTTCAAAACGAGATGTGCCACATAAAAGAGGTCGTGAATAAGGAGATCTTCTACTGGGTTCAAAAAAGACCACCATCCCTAACCGTGCAAAGTTGGAGCTGGGTACATTTGGCAGTTTCAGCAGATAGAAATAATCTTAGAAAGATTAAAAGACGCAACAACATTTAGAATCAAGTTTTGCAAAAAGTGAACAAGAACTAGAGGATCAACATTATGAATGTGTAACAAAAATAATATAACTCCAGTAAAAGATGCATAGTTGATTTATTCTTCTGTTGCTCTAAATCACATCAGCCACCCACACCAATGGCAAAACGATTTTCCATCAATCTATAGTGACTGGTGATGCAACATCGTCCTAGCAATCTGAGAATGTCTAGGCATAGTCCAACTTCTTTTCCTATCATAAGTTGTTGTCTGGTGGTGCCTGGAAGTCAACACCAATGGAAAACGAAGATTTTCATGAATTTAGTGGTAATCACTAACATCAACCGTGAGATAGAGAGGCAATCCAAATCACACTATTATTCACACTTGACACCCCTAGCTCTGATCAAGTTGATGATATATATATGACAAAAGAAACAAAACAAAAACTTTAGCAAGGACAGAAAGAAATCGATTTATAGAGATTAAGAAAAGAGATTCATTAAATGTGAAAGTAGTACAAGAAGGAAAAAAAAAAAACAAATATGCTAGAGACCAAACTGGGTCAAAATAGAGAATACTTAACAACAACAACAACAAAGTCAAAGTCAAAGGTGGGGGTAACAAGTAATCTTGCAGAGAACATGACGTGTTTTGATGGGGTTGCCGAATTTGTCACAGAGACGATACTCTCGCATGAACCAATTGCTCCAGTCCATAGGAGTTGATTTATCGTTCTTGTTCCTGAAGCAATATCTGAATCTCATGCTTCCCCCAATTAATTCACCCGAATCCTCAGACATGATCCGGCTACGACCTTCGACGGGCATCCACGATCCCTCACAATCAACTCCTTCTGCCGACAGATATTTCCAATCCCGTTTCCCCAAGTACAACCACTCGTTAGGGTTTAGGATCGGATCTGTTGGTTGCGGAAGCAGCCACGGCTCTCGTTTGTACACATCCTCCTCCATGTTGTCTACGATGTATCTCGGGTTTGCTGTTGCTGCCCCGTTCGCCTTTGGCCTCAGATAACCTTCTACGATATCTTCGTCTGAGATACGACATCTAACCTCTGCCATTGTAGTGTCACCAAATAATTTTCTTTTTTTTTTCTCACTAAACCCAAATTCCCTTCGCATCTATATATACACTAGATTATGCCGACACTTAAAAAAAAAAAGGCAATACAAATAAAAGAAAAAGGCAAATACCAATTGAACAAGGAATCACGTTTGGGAGAAAATTGGAAAAAAAAATAGATATTTTCAATTTGGATTTGTCTCTCTATAATTTTATCTACATTTTCTTTTTTCACACTAGGACTTTAATTTTTTTTAAATACCATTATGCCCTCAAATAAATCTAAATTATATTTTATTTCTTGTATTTAGATTTCTTAAAAAAAATAAAAAAAAAAATTCTAAATAAATAAAAGATAAATATCCATCTGTAGACCTAATTACTTTCTTATCTTCTACTTCTTCTTCTCGTTTTTGAAAGATTGATAGGATATCAATAGGTGGCGAACAAAGTGATTTTTCAAATATTAAGCTTTATTACTAACAATCACTTAGACAATCTCACTCGATTTGTCTAATCGAATTACACAACGTCCAACTGGACTAACAATTCTTAATCTACCCAAAAAACATGTCGAGCTACTCTCCCCCAATCACGATGCACAGTGTAGAACATCCTCTAACACTTGCACACAAATCTTCTCAAAACCCGTAATCTTGGCAATCTGCCTAAACACTCGTCGATGAAACCCTTGCTGGTTTTGAATCCCTTTGACTGATCTTTGAGGGTGATTTGGTTCGTGATTTCCAGATTGGAACAAGGATGGTAGTGTCTCCTTGAAAGATGATGAGATGGATGATGGATTGAGGTTGAGATGGTGGTGATCTTCAGTGTACATCGATGGGGTAGATCAAACACTTGTGTGTAGGTGCCAATGATCGTGAGTATTATGCCCACAAACTAAGATCAGAGGCCAAAGCCTTGCAGAGAATCAACTCCTAGCCAAACAATGTTCAAAAACTGAACAAATGATTCACAAATTTAAAGAGTTTTTTGATTAAAAAAAAGGTGAATGATTTTATTCATTTATAGTTTACAATCTGTAGAAAACAATAATGATTGTGCAGAAAATAAGAAACATAGAAACTAGAAACAAAGACTTGTGTAAAAACTAGGCAAGACTTGACTTTTAACCAGAATTGAGTTCATCTTTGAATCTCTCTTTTCCATGCACGATCAGGACTTCTTTCTTTGATATTTCTTGATGAGAAAGGATTGAAATGGACTGAGGAATGGGCTGGTCGAATTTGGCAAGAAACATACCCATATTGAACTTTTTATGAACTTTTCTTTGGTTCAAAGAAGCCTATTTCGTCCAGCAGCTAAATCAGCTCCACCTTCAGTATAACTTAGCTCATCCAGCTCCAAGTTAATGTCACTTAGCTCGTTCTTAGTCTCTTCAGCTGGTTTCAGCTTGTCCAAGGTTGAATAGCTGATCAGGGTTGCATCATCCCCTCCTTCTTCAAAAAGATTTGTCCTCAAATATGTATCTCATAGATAAGCATGGTGTCTTCTCTCGTCCCTTACACTCCTTTGAGATTGAACCTGTTGTTCCTGGACATTCAAAACAAAGACTAGATATCCAGACTTATTAGTGCAAGACATGTTCTTGTTCAGGTCAAAAACCAAACTTTCTTTCCCTATAACATGAAGCCCATGTTTCAGACCATCATGATGCTTATCAAAGTAAGTGTTGTACACCAGAATGGTCTCAAGGCATGTGATAGCATAGTTTCGAAAGAACAATATCAAAACAGACACACGTTTCTCAGATTCAGAACGCAAAAGAATAATTTCAAACTGAGAATCACTTAACCAAAGCTTAACATGTTTATCAAATAATGTGTTATAAACCAGAATGTTAAGTTCAGAATCACTATAAACAGGTTTCAAGACAGAATCATGAGCAAACTCGGTTTCAGCCCCAAGTGATTTTTGTTTCTGGAACTTTCTAGGCGTGTTCAAAGCATAATCAGATGCAAACAACCCACCAGTGATCAGTTCATGACTAGAAAAGTTCAGATCAAAGCCATTATCTTTAAAGCAAGCAATAGAATCACAAGATTTTCTGAAAAAGAAATCAGATTGCTGCAAAACAAGTTCAATTCTGTTTTCAGGGTGATCAAGACTTTTTTTTTATGCTCCATAAACTGATCAAAACTCAAAATAAGACCAGGATTGAGTGCCTTAATAGATTGAAAACGTTTTTGATCAGAGAGTTTGTCAGGACCAAGTACTTTAAAAGAATTAATCATGTTATCGAAAACAGAATTTGAAACACAAAATTCTTTTACTTTTTCAAGACCAAAACATTTTATGTCACTGGAACTGACTTTAACAAACAAATCAAGCACATAACTGATGATATTAAGTCTCTTACAGTGCTCTTGTGAGTCAGGTGACAAAGGTGCAGGAATTGTTTCTGGTTCCAAGTTGCTCAGCTGCTCCATCACTTCACCTTGTGCTAGACTCTTATGATCTGTTTCTGGTGAGTGTTCTTCTGAGATCTGAGACACTGAAACAATACTACTCGGTTGCACCGGTTCAACAAAGGTTAGTTCATCAAAAGTATTACTGATATCAAGTTCAGACTGAGAAGAGAAAAGAGAAAACTCATGTTCTGTCTCAGTTTCTTTTATTACCTAAGATGCCTCTGTTTTCAGCTCTTGGATAGCATGCTCTTTTTTGCTACAACTCCTTGGACCATCAATCTTTGAAAAGGGACGTGGAGATGGTCTTCTTTGCTACTCTGTTGGAAAATCTTGCAGTACTTGTTGTGCAATCCTTTTGAAATCATCTTGAAACTGTTGGTTGTCCAAATAATCTAGTGCTGCTTGATGTTTCTGAGACTTCTTTATGGGATTACGACCATAGTAAGCTCACGTGTCTTCTCTGGCATGTCTAGGACGTTCTCTGCTCCTCCTAATTGGTTTATCTTGTCTCCCTGGTCGTGCCTTTTCCTGCACAGAATTATCAGAAACCGATTTTTCTATTCTCAAAGAATTATGTTTTTCTTTCAGCAAGCTCTTTGTGGAAGAACTGGATTGATCATGATGTTTGCTTTTTCTATTAATCCTTTCCAGTGTCCTCCAAGACTGTATGATTTCCTGCTCATAACCAGACTCATCAATAGCATAATAATCTCATTTTTTCATAGATTTTTCTCTTCTTTCCAAGGCTGCTTTTGTTGTAGAGTTGAAGTGGTTAAAATCTAATTCCCTATCAGGACGTCTCCTTCTGTCATTGCTTCCTCCAGACATGTCTTCCTGTTGATATATGGTGTTCCACATCATTGTATATATGTTTCATTTGCTTCAAGTCACTAATTCGTGTCAGTCTAGTCCTTTTTGACCTTTTACAGGTATGGAATTAGTAGAAGAGAGAAGAGAAGGTGCATGAAGAAAATATGTCTTTTTGGAGTAATCCTGCGGAGAACACTCAAGCGGAACAGTCCTGAGACTGTTCCCTCTCAAGCGGAACAAGCAGACGGTATGATCCGAAGATTGTTCCCGACGAATATGGAAACTCTTATTTCGGGATTAAAGCCCTGTTGCCATAATCTCTTTTGTTCTGCTTGGCGCCTCCATATAAAAACGCCATATATCATTCTGTTATTTTCTTACGCTAGTTTTTGCAAGACAAGTTTCATACTTTGGGATTCGAGCTTTTTGTAAGGGCGACGGCTCACCTCTTCCATTCGAAGAACAACCTGAACCCTAGTTTTATTCTTCTTATTCTGATCATGAGTATTTCAGTTTCATCTGTTGTTCATTACTGCATCATGATTGAGTAGTCGACTGTTGATCTAGGGTGATAGAGTGTATTCGCGACTGAGCATAGATAGGTTATCATTTAGTAAATTTTCATTCATTCATTGTTTCATGCATGCGTTAAACTGATCATCTAGCGTTTGATCCTAAGTAAATATGTGCATCAAAAGTGTATTAGGTTGCTAGATCTTGTATGAATGAGCACTGCATTCTTAGCCACACGAAAGTAGATGTCAAGGTGCATTGTGAACTGATAGTGCTCAAATTACCTAGTAGAGCTTACTCTCTCAAATAAGAGGTACAGCTGTAATACTTAGGGATCGAATCACGAGGAGTTAGGGAACCAATTAAATAAAATCTACTAATTAATCCTAGGCAAGGTTGGTTTATATGATGGAAATAAAAGTAACAATTTCTAAAATGAGCAAGGTAGTTGCTCTAACTAACAATATGATAAGTTGTTTAAATGTGATAAAGAGTGCTAGACATAGGGTTTCTATTCAGGAATGGAGATTATAATCTCTATAAATGCTTTAATAAGTTGCTTGCATGGTATTATAGATCTCAGCCGCTTAACTCAAGTGAAGTATCACTGGTTAAATAATCTAGATCTCTGGCCTGAACTATCATAATGTTGGCGCAGAAAAAGAATCGATCGATATCCTTTTGAGATATGGAGCGATACACCTTTCGCAGCGCCGATCGATTCACCTGTCGGGATATCGATCGACGGCTTCTAGATCTGCCTAGGCGCGAGCCGAATATGAACACAAGATCTCAAGGAGGAGCTGTCGCTCTTCTCAACGGGAGACAGACAAGTTCAAATGGATAATTCAAGATAATCAAAGATCCTAGTGATCTATATTCTAGTTAGCTAATCTAAAACAAGCATAGGGTGCAATCCATTTGATGAGTACCACAACTTAACAGTTATAGTTTGGGGCTAATCCCACAAACCTATTTGAACCCTAGATCTAACAAGTAGACTACTCAGACATAGTTAAGCAATTCATAACAATAGATAGATGAAAGAATTGCATAGATAGAATAAAGTAGAAATACAAAAGGAGATGAGAAATCTCTCCAATCTCTCAAAACAAATAAAACTCTAGTCTCTCTCACACTCTCTGCTTTTCTCTTGAGGGTTGTCAAAAGCTTGCTTCTTTCGAAGGTTGCCGTCAAAAACACTTAACATGAATATTTAAGCATTTCCATTAGGTTAAAAACTCGTCAGGGGCAATCTCGTAATTTGGTGAAGTCT
Source organism: Raphanus sativus (assembly GCF_000801105.2). Lineage (NCBI taxonomy): Eukaryota > Viridiplantae > Streptophyta > Magnoliopsida > Brassicales > Brassicaceae > Raphanus > Raphanus sativus. The sequence continues at coordinate 34,217,596 of NC_079514.1, read as the reverse complement.
TGGTGAAGTAGTCGGCTAAACCATTTCGTCTTCGATATCGATCGACAACACTGGACGTGTATCGATCGATTATAATCTTCTAGTACGCGGATCTTCTCAGCTACATCGATTGACAACTCTGGATGAGTATCGATCGATTATAATCGCAATGTTGACTTCCGACTTGGTCTTGAATGGTCAACTCGGGTATATCATCTCTTGTACTCCAAAATGCTCCAAAACATCACTTTCTCACAAAATGCTCCTAAACCTGAAAACATACCTAACACGCTAGAAAACGGATTAAATATATAATAAAATACTAGTATACTATAGTTAAAAACGGGTAAAATCCATGGTATATCAACTCCCCCAGACTTACTCATTTGCTTGTCCTCAAGCAAAAACAGTAGTCTTTGGAAAAGGTTTGAAAACAGCAGGAACTCAAAGATTCAAAATATTGAAGTCATCACTCTATGAGTTTGCGATTCATGTCTAAACATCCTAATCACAGAAGTTCATTATGCCTTATCCTAGCTTAGCAACCAAACTCATCTAGTCAACAACTTAGCAAATCTCATCTGATATTCCCATCTACTAACCTCATTTCTTAACATCAAATAAAAGTGCAAGCTTTACCTTGGGAGTATCGATCAAAGGACACATGGATTCAACTCAAACAAGTATTTGAACACACAGGTAGTCTGGTCATGGGGGATTTGATATATGGTGTTTTCACATCATTGTATATATGTTTTCATTTGCTTCAAGTCACTAATTCGTGTCAGTCTAGTCCTTTTTGACCTTTTACGGGTCTGAAATTAGTAGAAGAGAGAATAGAAAGTGCATGAAGAAAAGATGTCTTTTTGGAGCAATCCTGCGGAGAACACTCAAGCGGAACAGTCCCGAGACTGTTCCCTCTCAAGCGGAACAAGCAGACGGAGTGATCCGAAGATTGTTTCCGACGAATATGGAAACTCCTATTTCGGGATTAAAGCCATGTTGCCCTAATCTCTTTTCTTCTACTTGGCGCCTCCATATAAAAATGCCATCTATCATTCTATTATTTTTTACGCTAGTTTTTGCAAGACAAGTTTCATACTTTGGGATTCAAGCTTTTTGTAAGGGCGACGGCTCACCTCTTCCATTCGAAGAACAACCTGAACCCTAGTTTTATTCTTCTTAATCTGATCATGAGTATTTCAGTTTCATCTGTTGTTCTTTATTGCATCATGATTGAGTAGTCGACTGTTGATCTAGGGTGATAGAGTGTATTCGCGACTGAGCATAGATAGGTTATCATTTAGTAAATCTTCATTCATTCATTGTTTCATGCCTGCGTTAAACTGATCATCCAGCGTTTGATCCTAAGTAAATATGTGCATCAAAAGTGTATTAGGTTGCTAGATCTTGTATGAATGAGCACTGCATCCTTAGCCACACGAAAGTAGATGTTAAGGTGCATTGTGAACAAATCGGAGTTAGTCATTAAGGTTCACCATCAGATCTCAGACCAAGCGACATCTTAGGAGTTGGGTATGGTCGGTGAAAGGATCAACTACACGACAATGTGTTGTTCTAGCTTGTTCTCCGAGTTCTAGATAGAACTGCATCGAACCTGAATAGCTGCTCAGTCGTGATTGAGATCACTTGCATTCATCCTAGATTAACTCCTTTTAACTTGAATTCATCGATTGTGCTTTTTAGTTGCTCTCTACGTCACTTTTCAAACCAAATCATTATCTTCTTCTTAGCTTGATTTCGGAACTTATAGAACTAGAGTGTAGATTGGTCCTCTGGATTTGAATCTCAAATACTACAATTGCAACTATTAACTTGGCAGTAGCAAGGATTCATTTTTAGTGTATCACCTGTTAAGAAACTCAACAAGAAAAGTAAGTAAACAAGAGATATAGCCGAAGCCTCACTTAGTGTTCCTCTCAAGTGTTTCAAGTGTTCTCTCAAGTATATCAGCCTGTGAATCCAGCAGTTCAATAGCAAACAAAGTTCAAGCCTTTTGAAGTTGAATCACTACCCCAAAGAGAAGAATAGATAGGCAGTTTTAAAAAAATTAGTTTGCAAGAGGCTTTACAACCAGAGACTGAATTTCTCTTCAGTCTGGCTGGATTTCTCTTCAGCCTTTAGATACTTTGATCTTTTTTTTTCCAACTGGTTGGCCCTCTTGCAGATTCACAGATAGATAGAGAAGAATACACAGAGTTTTTGATCGAAAATAGGTTCCCAAAACAAATAAGAAATCGAGAACAAACCCTAATCAGAAGCCCGCAATCTGCTCTGATATCACTTGATGAAACCCCTGCTGGTTTTGAATCCTTTTGACTGATCTTTGAGGGTAATTTGGTTTGTGATTTGCGGATTAGAACAAGGATGGTAGTGTCTCCTTGAAAGATGATGAGATGGATGATGGATTGAGGTTAAGATGGTGGTGATCTTTAGTGTAGATTGATGGGGTAGATCAAAAACTTGTGTACAGGTGCCAATGATCGTCTACTGGCGCTTGAGAGAAAACAAAAATCTAATATGGTAAAACCCTGGTTTGATCTTCATTTGGTCATCCAGATTATTTTAAAAGGTAAGAATACGTGGCTGTTGCGGAATTCGTTGGATTATTCGGTTGATTTTGGTCGGCAGATCCCCACGATTATAAATTGTGCCTTCATCTTTAACAGCTTATAGGCTTGATTATCATTATATATAGGCTTGATTATCATTATATATATGACTTTTACAAATTGTGCCTTCATCTTTAGCAGCTTATAGGCTTGATTATCATTATGACTTTTACAAATTGTGCCTTCATCTTTAGCAGCTTATAGGCTTGATTATCATTATATATATATATATATATGGGCTTGCTTGATAAGTTTACTAATAGTTTTTTATAATTATAGAAAAATCTTTGAGTCTGCCTTGAGTCGTGGTATGATGTAGAGAGATTTAGAAAGTATGCATATGTAGAGAGGTTTAGAAAGTATGCATCTTGATTCAGTTTAGTTAGAGTTAATGGAATCTGACTCAATGATTAGTGACTAATTCATAGTCTTCATACACCTACTATATGCTTAACTAAACATAATATATTGTAGATTGTATATAATGTCCAATGAAATTATGAACGAAAATTATTGTAAATTTAATTTTTTTTCCTTCAACGTTATCATCTGCGCAAAAGCGCAGATCTTTTACCTGTTTACAGGAAAACCAAACTACAAACTTTGGAAAAGGTGACACAAAATAACTGAGATAGTGACTTGGAGGATAGAAGGGTGAAGGTGAAAACCACAAGTCGGTATTCATTTCAAGGAAAGTTATGGAGCATTTTGGAGAACCAAATCGTAAGGTGCACATAAGGGTGTTTGGTTCTCGCACGCTACCCAAAAATATTCCTTTAAATGAGTGTTCTTGTTATCAACACTCCTTTTTTTTTCCTTTTGCTATCATGGAGTAACAATATTTACTATACTGATGTGAATCAACACTCCCTTTAAAAAAAATATTTGTTTTGATAAAAATATAGAAAAATACTTTTCCAACCAATTATTATATTGATAAAACTAAGAATTCTTAAACCGCTTTGATGTACTTTTTATGAGTCTTCAAATTATGACCATGGGATTGACAAGTTCTCAAGTTAAATATTTGTATTTTATCTTGTTTCTTTGATTATGGAGATATTACAAAATATTTTTACAACAAAATCATCTAGATAAATTGGTCATTATTTATCTAATTAACAAAAAACTAGCCCATTTCTAATATGAAACTAGCGGTTAAAAATATCCAGATTATAAACATGAACCCTAAATATTTTTATCATAATCATCTTTAGTTTGATAAAAAAATAATCAAAACACCAAAGTTTAAGATATAAAAAGAAGCTCAAATTGAAAATAATCCAAAACATGTATCCAAAATAATCATTTGTCAAAGAAGAGGAGTTTGTTTATTAGTTTGCTTTTAATTTTGGGAAAATTGCCAAAACGGAACAAAAATTCAGCATGGTTGTCCCTATAGTATAAAACCATCATTTAGTTGTCCTTTTAGTATAATTTTTTTCATAATCCCAAAACTAACCCTTGATTAATCTAATTAAACACATTAAACTAATATAATTTAAAATAATAATAACTAAAAACGTTTAAAAATGGAAAATTAAAAGAAAATTAATTTTTAATAAAAATAAACTTTTTAAAACTTAATAAAATAATAATATAAATAATTTACAATTTTTTAATAAAAAACAGTTTACAAAGTTTTATTTTTTATAAGAAGTTTAAAATGTTTGTAAACTTTTTAATTTTATCAAAATTTTTAATTAAAAAAAAATTAAAATGTATTTTTCTAAAGTTTGTTTAAACTTTTATTAAAAACTTTTTGTAAAGTTTTATTTTTATTTTTATAAAGTTTAAAATATTTATAAATTTTGTTTAAAGTTTTTATTAAACACAATAAGCTAAAAGAATTTTAAAAAATTTAATTAAAAACATTTTAAAAAGGGAAAATAAAATAAAACTTTTATTTTTTTTAATAAAAGTAAACTTTGTAAAAATAAAAATAATTTACAATTTTTTAATAAAACATTAAATAAACTTATTAAAAACATTTTACAAAGTTTTATTTTTATAAAAAGTTTAAAATGTTTTTAATAAAACTTTAATTAAATAAAAAATTTAAACTTTATAAAAATAAAAATAAAACTTTACTAATTTTTTTTAATAAAAGCTTTAAACTAACTTTATAAAGAAAAATTTACAAAGTTTTATTTTTATAAAAAATTTAAAATGTTTGTAACCTTTTGAATTTTATCGAACTTTTTAATAAAAATAAAAATTTTAAAATTTTTTTTAATAAAACTTTAATAAAAATAAAATTTGTAAACTTTATAAAATAAAAATTAAACTTTACAAAAAATTGCACCTAATTTCAAAACACCACATGTTGTATAGATATGTATCATAGAGAATAAGAGTTTGTGAAAAAAAATCAAAAGAAAAACTATGGAAAACTCATAGATTAATGAAGAAGACAAGGTATAATCATTTTTTAAAAGTTTTTGACAAGTAAAATCGAAAATAACACGTTTTAGGAAGTTAGAATATTTTTAGGAGATTTTTAGAATATTTCCTTAACTGAATTTTTCATTAATTTTCGCAAAAATCAGGTATCTTATCCGTAGAAGGCGCCTTCTAAAAGTTTAGAACATTGACAAAAATCTAGAACACGCTTTCTACTTTTAGTAGACGGAAGAGTGCATTTTAGAAAACACATTCCGCGAAATTTAGAATACTTAATAAAAGTAGAAAATGCTTCCGGACGAAAAGTAGATAGCTTTAGGATTAGTAGAATGCGCATTCTACTTTCTTAGAAAATTAGTAAATAGTAGAATGTACGTTCTAAAAATAGTAGATGAACGTGTTTATTTTAGAAATCGCTTTCTACTATACCATTTTTCGTAGAAGGCACATTCTACCTTTAGTAGAACGTATTTTCAAATTTTTATTTATCAACTTTTTGAAAAAAATAAAAATACCAGCATGTGTATATAAGTGTTTTATTAATTCTTTATATTTTTAATTTTTTTTTGATTCACAAAAGTATTTATTTCATTAGTTTTCAGAAATACAAAGGGTAAAAAGGAGAAAAATTAGACAAAAAAGGATTTATACCAAATGGACAACACCCTTGTTTTTTTGTTCTCTATTGGCAATTTTCCCTTTAATTTTTCTATATAGATTACCATATTAATTGGGTCTAATATAATTTGGGCGTAAAACAGTATGTAACTAAGTGTAAGGTAAAAACATATTTGGGCATAATATAATTACCATTTCTTTCATGGTTTTTCACAATAGTAAAAATTGAGATAAAATTTAATACAAATCCAAGGTTTAACAAATAAATAATATAAATATATTAGTTATATAATTTTGTCATCAAATTTTAATGTTTTAATTATTTTTGTGGAGTCATATTTATTAGTGGGGTCAAATTTAGTTTTTCATTGGGGTCCATCCACTTTTATTTAAAAGAAATACAAATATTTTTTAAAAAAACAAGTGGGGTCAATTGATCCCACTTCTCATTGATTGGCTCCGCTCCTGGTTATGGAGCATTTTGGAGAACTAAAACGTAAAGTGCACATAAGAGTGTTTGGTTCTCGCATGCTATCCCAAAATATTCCTTTAAATGATTGTTCTTGTAATCAACACTCCTTTTTTGGGAAAATTGCCAAAACGGAACAAAAATTCAGCATTGTTGTCCCTATAATATAAAACCATCATTTAGTTGTCCATTTAGTATAATTTCTTTTATAATCTCAAAACTAACCTTTGATTAATCTAATTAAACACATTAAACTAATATAATTTAAAATAATAATAATTAAAAACGTTTAAAAGGGAAAATAAAAATAAATCTTTTAATTTTTAATAAAAATAAACTTTGTAAAACTTAATAAAAATAAAAATAATTACATTTTTTTAATAAAAACGTTAAATCAACCTAATAAAAAACAGTTTACAAAGAGTTTAAAATGTATGTAAACTTTTTAATTTTATCAAAATTTTTAATAAATATAAAAAAAAATTTAAAATGTATTTCTATAAAGTTTGTTTGAACTTTTTATTAAAAACTTTTTGTAAAGTTTTATTTTTATTTTTATGAAGTTTACAAATTTTATAAAGTTTGTCTAAAGTTTTTATTAAACACATTAAACTAAAAGAATTTTAAAAAAATTAATTAAAAAGTTTTTAAAAAGGGAAAATAAAATAAAAGTTTTAATTTTTTTTAATCAAAATAAAATTTGTAAAAATAAAATTTTTTTTAATAAAAACGTTAAATAAAGTTATTAAAAACATTTTACAAAGTTTTATTTTTATAAAAAGTTTAAAACATTTTAATAAAACTTTAATTAAATAAAAAATTTAAACTTTATAAAAATAAAAATAATTTTTTTAAAAAAATTTTAGTAAAAAATTTAAACTAACTTTATTAAAAAAATTTTACAAATTTTTATTTTTATGAAAAGTTTAAAATGTTTGTAACCTTTTTAATTTTATCAAAATTTTTAATAAAAATAAAACTTTTAAAAATGTTTTAATAAAAATAAATTTGTAAATTTTAATAAAATAAAAATAAAACTTTACAAAAACAATTGCACCTAATTTCAAAACACCACATGTTGTATAGACATGTATCATATAGAACAAGAGTTTATGAAAAAATCAAAAGAAAAACTATGGAAAACCATAGATTAATGAAGAAGACAAGGGAAAATCATTTTTTAAAAAATATTTGACAAGTAAAATCGAAAATAATACGTTTTAGGAAGTTAGAATTTTTTAGGAGATTTTTAGAATATTTCTTAATTGAAACTTTCATTAATTTTCGCAAAATCAGGTAATCTTATCCGTAGAAGGCGCCTTCTAAAAGTTTAGAAGATTGACAAAAATCCAGAACACGCTTTCTACTTTTAGTAGACGTAAGAGTACATTTTAGAAAACACATTCCGCAAAATTTAGAATACTTAATAAAAATAGAAGATGCATCCGGACGAAAAGTAGATAGCTTTAGGATTAGTAGAATGTGCATTCCACTTATTTAGAAATTTAGTAAATAGTAGAATGTACGTTCTAAAAATAGTAGATGAACGTGTTTATTTTAGAAATCGTTTTCTACTATATCATTTTCCGTAGAAGGCACATTCTATCTTTAGTAGAACGTATTTTCAAATTTTTGTTTATAAACTTTTTGAAGAAGAAAAAAATACCAGCTTGTGTATATATGTGTTCTATTAATTGTTTATATTTTTAATATTTTTTTGATTCATAAAACTATTTATTTCATTAGTTTTCAGAAATACAAAAGATAAAAAAGAGAAAAATTGGAAAAAAAGGATTTATACCAAAAGGACAACACCCTTGTTTTTTTGTTTTCTATTGGCAATTTTCCTTTTTTTTTCCTTTTGCTATCATGGAGTAACAATATTTACTATGATTATGTGAATTACATTTTTTTTCTTTTTGATATCATGGAGTAACAATATTTACTATAATGATGTGAATTACAAAACAGATCGGGAAAAATTGTTGTTCTTTATTCCATGTATAAAGAGGATATACATATACATGGATACAAATACTTGAGGAGTAAGCAACCCATAACCTTCTAGAATATGCACCTTATCATGTAACATGAGCATCCATATTTAATTATTCATATACTCTAATATTGACAAAGATTTATCAATATATTCCAACACCATTTTTATCCAAGGAAAAAAATACTCACGTGTAAACCCAAACAAAAGCTTTGTTCTTACAAGGCAATGGAGTAATTGGGTCTTAGTTTCTCCATTTATACTCTGATCCAATCCTTTATATACTAAAGCGCAAGTCGTCTTGCCAATGAAATCCTGACAAATGGAATATATTTAAAAAAAATAAAAACAAAAATAAAAGCAGTTGAAAAAGCTTTCATATCGATCACAATTTCTCTGCAATTCCAAATATCTAACTACTTAATTAATCAAAATATCCTATATCCACGTTCATAATTAACTGTCTGAATTTCAAATGCTTTTTCTCTTTTTAATATGTTTACCTATCTGACTAATCAAAATGGAACATATGTAATTTGCTTAAAAATACCAATTAATGTCAAGATAATGCTTAAAATGAACCAATCAGATAATTAACAAAACAATTGTTAGCGAAATTTGGCCTTAACAGAAAAACTCATTCGATCTTTTAGTTTTCAAATCCCTAAAATTTCTCTGATTACCACTATCACGTTCAGTCATGACATCCCTATGTACTAAATCACAAGTCACTTATCCAACAAAATTTTGACACATGGAATTTATTTTTAAAAAATACAAATAATGCCCTTTAAAAAAATTTCTGGTACCGACTTTTTTTTTAAACTTAAAGTTTTAATTTTTCTCACATAATCACCCACACGTTCAAGACAAAATCACGATCATAAACTGTTTTGTCTTCCATCTATTCTATTAATTTTGCAGTGTGACCATTTGATATTAGTTGGGTCCATTTAAAAAAACAGTTACCATTATGTAATTGCCTTTCTTTTCGTATTTATAAAAATAACATGGTTGATATTATCGTAACTACTTATAAAATTTGATATAAACCATATTACTTTTATGTAACTCCCTGGAAGTGGTTGATATTACTTTTACGTAACATAACTCACTACAATATTTGATATAAACATAGATGGTTGAGTATTATGAGAATAAGTAGTTATGATCTACATTCACAAATCCTAGAGAAAAATTAGATATTCAGAGCTATAATTAACTATAGCCTAAATTTTATAAAAATTATATTTTTAAAAAAATATATCTGTCCTTTTAAGGACGGATCATAAATTTGCCTCAACTATTTGAAAAAATCAATTTGCGAATGCGGGTTATGAGTATTTTACTCAGATGGGTGCGGATTGGTAGATTTTGGATTGTGGTATCTGCCGACCCAAAAAGTATTTAAAAGATAAAAAGAAAAAGAAAAGTAAACACTTTTTTAAAAATATGGTAATTAAAAAAAAAATTATTAAAATATATATTTTTATTAGAAATATAATAACTAAATTAAATAATTAATTAAAAAATTATAATCTGCGGATATCCGCAAAATTAAATGCGGCGGATGCCGGTACAAATTATTTGTTTGGGGTTATGTGGATCATATTTGTTTACCAAAAAAATTGAAATCCACGGGTTGGCGGGTTCGAACGACAATATACCGGATCAAATTTTAAATTGCTATTATTTAATAAAATATATTTTGATTAAAAATTATACACAAATATGATTACAAAGAAAAATAAAAATATAATCACAAAGAAAACACAAAAATGAGAACTAAATTAAAACAAAAAATATACCCGTCCTTTAAAGACGGGTCTGAATCTAGTTTACCTTTTAATCTTATTTATTTTATTCTTCTATTTTTTTCTGTGAACCTCTTCTGTTTTCTATCATAGATTTTTTTTTTCTATCATAGATTTTACTCTCTTCTTCGCAGCTTCATTCTCTTTATGTCGAGTTCTTAGTACTCTGTTCAGAAACAAACTCCACAAACTTACAATAACTCTTATTTTAATTTTTAAATGATTATTTTCAATACAGATTCAGGAAACTGATTTTTAATTAATATCTTTTAAATGTTCATTTCAGAGAAAACGGCACTTGGTTATGACTTATGCTTCTGTTTCGAAACATTTTTTCAATAAAAAGAATGAGAACTCAAAGGTTCGCACAAACTAAGGTAACGGTACGCACTTCAACACTATTATCTACAAAATGGATATTTATTAATCTGTTCTTTTTCAAAACATTATGAAACTACTTGCCTTGCTTCTGCATTAACAAAAAACAGAAATGGAGAGGGAAGAAGAAACAAAAAACAAAAAAAAACAAAACAAAACAATGAGCCTTTTCTGCATCAAACATAGAACAAGAGCATAACCAAATAAGTGGTATCCTTAGTTAGTCTCTGATTCTCTCTCCTATGTTACTAGAATCTTTGTTTTGATTTTTGTTGCTTTGAAGAAATCATATCCCATGACTAACAAATAATTGATGTGATAAATACTTTACCGAGAGAAAAGAGAATCAACAGCTATGAAGATTCTGGGTATTTACAATTTTGTTTGTCATGGTTTGACAATTTACATATCTATGTTTCTTACAGAAGAGTATTAGACTATCTTACAAACTTTTGTAGGTCTATTATATAAAAGTTAACTATTTTACATACATGTTTAGTTTCATTGTTTTTATTATATTAATTTTAAGTAAAAAGGAAACTTAATTACAAAACAAATACAAATAAACCTGAATGGATTAAATATGATATTTCTAAGTGGTATGCAGTTCCAGGAAAAATATGTCTAATAGGTTCAGTTTTGATAAAAAAAATACATAAAATAAATCTGCTGCAACTTTTTTTAAAAATAATTTTAAATGCAAAAAAAAGTTTTCCCGTGCATAGCACAGGGTGATAATACTAGTCATTTATAACTTCCAAATCGTGGCATGGTTTCAACCGATTTCATCTTATATATATCAATCAATTCATTTTTCTTTATTTGGTTTTCCTCTTTCTTCTTCTTCTCCATCTTTCTTATCTTCTTCACCAACGTTTTTCACAGTTTGTCGGGGTACGTACAAATATACATACATATTTGTGACTTTTCTTCAATTTTTCCTCTTATTAATATCCTTTAGGTCTTTTAGTGTGATTTAGACTGAAGATCACTTGAGTATACTGATGTTTAAGAACTTCATTCTTCAAAAATGGAAAATCAGAGTACCATTTGCAAAAATGAGGTAACAACAAGTACATTCGTTTTTTATATAAAGAAATGGCTATTAAACTGCAGTTTAACGGCTTATCCTTAGACAGGTTAATAGGTTAATCAAAAATTTCTAATTTATTGGAAGCTAATAGACTTTTTTTTATTGGAAGCTAATAGACTGTTTGCATGTTTTAGTGATGATTCTAAAAAAATGAGTAAGCACATGATTAATGAAGCGGCAGTACAAATCTTTTGGAAAAAATATTTGATTTTGGAACCACGTTTAAATTTATACAGAATGAGAAGGTGATATAAACTTCCAAAGAATAGAAAGTTTGATGACGTTCTCAAATTATTATTTTTGGGAGGCAGAAAAAAAGAAAAGATGTCTTGATGGAAAAGGTGTTGATTTTGTAAACCCGACAGTTACATTCTTAGGTCTTTTTCATAACCGTAATTCAAATTTGTATACAAACTAGCTTTAAATTGGATTACCTACAAGCAGTGATCTTCATTGTAGAAAACTGTGGTATTATTTATTTGGTGATTTATGATTACCAAGTTTCTTTTTTTTTCAAAGTTGGTAACTATCTTAACCGAAGGATTATAAAAATTAAATTGGTGATTTCTTGAGTTCTTTTTACATGACATCAATAATTTTACCATAAATATGTCTGAACCAAATAATTTATCATCAAAAAATTCTTACAAATAATTTATTTTTGGGCCTAATTGGTCTATGTGGACGATGGATTATTTATTCGCTCCATTGTTACTTTTGATTTCCCTATTTTTACAGACCGTAGACTCGAAGATGAAATGACGTTAGTACATTGATACATAAAATTAGATGTTCTTACTTTTTATATAGAAAAAAGAAAAAGAATTTTTTTCCCCGTACTGAATACTAGTCTATACAAAAGCAAGAAAAGGCAGAAGGAAAAAAAAGATCCAAGACACCAAAAATACTATAAACTGTCAATTCGTAACAACAAGTTGCCAAATGAGAACCCATTCACATTGGTCTTAGTTTCTCAATGTAATAGCCTGATCCAAATCTATACACACGCAAGTAAAAAAAAAAGATTCAAGACACCAAAAAGACACAAGCTCAACCTTTCCGAGAGTCTCTCACGTGTAAACCAAAACAAAACCTTTGTTCTTAGAAGGAAAGGGAGTAGACAAAACACAAGACAAAAGTTTTCGAGAGTCTCTCACGTGCAGATTTCTCAGTCAAGCCACACTAGACTTGGCGTGTAGAGGTAACCACAGACGTGATGTTCGAAGAAAACAGCTTCTGCAACGTTAGCACGCTCTTGGATCCCATGCCTCCCAAATCTGTACAAGATGATTTGAGGACTTCCCTTATTCAGCTCATCATCATTGTCCTCGCCCACCTCTTCCGTACGTACCCTGCACAACAGAACGAGAGTGTTGTTCCTGTCAAGGAAGTGGACAGGGTACGCAACGTCGTAACAAGGACGGATGCAAGGTATATCCTGGTTGGCCACCGTAAAGAAAAGACTCCATGTCACAGCTTCCTCGGCTAGTGGAGTTGTGACCCACACGTTGATGACACTCGTGCTCCGGCTTTGATGTAAGAGCGACAGCCGGTTGTGATTGTAGACGGAAAGTGCATTTGTGTGTAGGGTATCATAGATGAGTGGCAATGTGCATACCAAGGTAAATGTGTCGGCTGAGAAATCAAAAGAGTGGATGAATGTTGGTACCGGATGAGCTTTACTACGGGCAAGCCAAAACATATTGCCGTTGATTGATAAACCGGGATGTACCCTAGAAATTCTCCAGTCGCGAGGGGAAGAAGCATGCACTATCGTCCACTTCTTGGTGCTAGTGTCAAAGACCTGTACTTGGTCTTCACAGACTGCGTCGTAGATTCTTACAATCTTGTAACACCGGCGTTTATCCGGACAGTATCCGATGCCATAAGTTTCATCGTTTGTCAGGTTTCCCATTGGATCAATCCAATAAATGTGCCTCAAGAACGGATTCCAAAGCGCTAGCTCAAAGAGGTAACGGTGTTGAAACAGGAACAAACCATCGCAGTGTACAGCAGAATGTATGAAATCCGCAGGCTCATGGTAGGGAGGTAACACACCAGCCCAGTCAGACATGGCCACGGGATCAATAATATGCAAGCGGTTGTCAAATCGAAAGAACCTTTCTTTAGACAGGTCGAGGTGTCTATAGATGTACTCCACCTCAAAAGTTTTGTCGTAGAAGACTTTGCATGTAGTTCTGAAACGGAGAAGAGACTCGATTGGGAACCGAGCAAAGACTTCTTCTATCATTTCCCAAGGTAGCTGTGGGAGATGCTCCACTGCGAGATGCTCCTCTACAACAGGCTCCACTGCGAGATGCTCCTCTGCAACAGGCTCCACTGCAAGATGCTCCTCCGTGGCCATATTCTCAAACCCCCTGTTGTGTGAAGACATCACTGCAGCTTCTATTTGAGCTTCAATTGAAGAGATAGAAGAGTAAATCCGCTTAAGCAATGACTTGATTCCCTTTTTGAAACCGTCTGTGACTACTTCGCCACATATTACTAGCGGCTCATCTTTATTGGCACCCATCTGCGTAAACAAGTCATGGCCTAACTCACTCGTTATCCCCAAATGGTGAGTGAGTACAGCATTGCTTTTCAGACAATTGGCTTCAAGATTCACCCACTCTGCTACATATCGTTCATCAAATGTCTGTAAAACAGAAAGGGGTAGTAATGTTGCAATATCAGCTGTATTTGTATAACACAAAAAGCATTCATCTTGTATCTATCTAATATATTCCTGCTGTACATAAGCATTAAGCACACAACCATGGTGACAAATGCAAACAATAACCCTATTTCCTTTCGATGTACTACAAGATCACAACATCAGTAATATATGCATTCGTGGAAAGCTATACATAATCTAGCAAGAACAGTTTGCAAAAAATACAAGATCACCAAAGAAAAAGGTGAAGTTTTATACCTGCCCAGAAGCTCTGGCTATCGGTTTGCTTACGATCGGAACTTCCAAGTTTGGAGATGTAGAAGAGGAAGAGATATCAGGATCGGTAATCTCCCATTCAACTTCCCTCAGAAGACGAAGGAGTCTAATAGCATCACCAATTGATTCCAAGAATCTACAGTTTCTGTCAGCATCACAGCAAGCTTCGATCTCTCTTCCGTACGCCAAAATCTCAGCCAATTTCTTGGTTAAATCACGCTTCAGGGCTTCGCTGGTGGCTTTCGGTGAGTCCGACGTCGAGTCCGACATCGATTCCTCCATTTTCGCCGGAAAATTCTCGCCAAAAACCCAAATCTGATAAAACCCTAAAGTCGGTGATTTGGGGAAACTGAAGTGAGGGGGTGGGGGGGGGAAGAACTAGTTAGCTTTGTAACTTGAATTTATATTTTTTGCCTCTCTTTTTATCCCTTTTTTTGAATAATAAAAAAAAATTTGTTTTAGTTAGCCACCTGTCAACATACGCTGCCCCGTCGTATAGTTCCATTTCGACCAAAAACACTATATATATATATATATATATATGTATAAAATAAAGATATTAGATTATCACACTACAATTTTCTTTGTCGAAAACTCAAAGGAGTAGGATAGTAATTAATTTGGGATAATTTTAAGAATTACTCTGGTTATATTTTAAATTCTAAAATGTATATTTCTTCGTTTCATTTTTGAAAACTACATGAAATGTATGTGATAAAACATTTTTATCCTGATTTTAGTTTTAGATTTCAAATTTTTAATAATTTTAAAATAATACTATAATTAAAACTATTATAATTTCGTGACCTTTACTGTATTCCATCGTTAAAGTTACTGCCACTTGGTATTTTTTAGCACAGTGAATGATGAATGAATTGAATTTTCTTTCTTTGGCTATTCATCCATTTTTTTACATCGAGAAAACAGCTAAAAAAATCATGAACTTTCAAATTAATGCCAAAAAAATCTTGAACTTGTATTTGAACAAAATAATACATGAATTTTTAAATAATGGCCACCTTAAATCTCATACTTTGTTGACCGGGCCAAATTAGAAATCCAAAATAGTCAGCATTTAAAGTCATAAACGTCTGTTAAATAGCTAAACGACATCGTTATAATAATTGATTCATAATTAATGAAACTATGTCGTTTGACATCTCTTCCAATTTTTATTAAAAAAAAGGAAAAATATAATCATCCCTTCTTCTCTGCCACGACAAAAAAAAAACAGAAGGAAAAGCCTTAAAACTAAAAACCCTAACTACTGTTATTTAATTTTGTAGGAAGAATACTATCAAGCAGAAGGACTCTCTCAAGAGCCATCTCAACCCTCGCAATTGTGATATTGACAAGTATGATCTCTCTGTTTTGTCTTTACAATTTATGATCTCTCTGTTTTGTGTTTGTTCTAGCTTCTTAGGGATACATATTAGACCAAACCACAATAGTTCGGTGTCTTGATCTCACTGGTCCTTTTTTGTTTGTTTATTTTGTAGCTGCATTGATGTCTGCAATCAGTGACTGCAATCTGTGAGAATCACCTTCATCGTTGCTTGAATAAATAATTATTCATACCACCTTCATGTTCTCTCTAGCTTGTACTTTGCTTTGCTTTTCATGTTTTGAATCTTTGACAATTGAGTTTATAATCTTGAGAAACCTTTTCTTTTACGTTCTTTTGCATTTCAAATTGAAATATTGAATCAATCCAGATCAGAGTGACTGATGTTTGAAAACTTGCTCATATCATCACAAAGCCAAAACATTTACAGAAGGATAAGGTTTTATATACACCACAACTATACAAAAGTCAAAAACTTTCAATAGAGAATTTCAAATTCTTTCTTCAACGTCATTCTAGCTTTCAACATCTCTCTTCTCTGATGGATACTTGATTGGTCTTGAAGAGTTCTTTGGGAACACAAGTATCGGTGGGAAGCTCCCAAGCTGCAACTCCCTTTTAGAAAACTCCTTTTGGTCTTCATAAGCTCTAAACTTGGCAACCTTCACGCTACTACCACTCACCTAAACCGCCAATTCAACCAACAAAGCTTCCATTGCTTGACATAACGGGCACCAAGGTGCATAAAGCACAACGATCCAAACCTCTTTAGGATTCTCCGGCTTCATCAATTCTCAATCCCTTGCCTGGCTCAAGTTCACAACATTCTAAAACTAAGTGATTAAAGATTGATAATTAAGGTTTTTGATTTGGGGGATCTGTTTTTTTGTCGTGAAGAGGAGAAGAAGAATGATAAAAGAAAAAGTAGAAGAGATGCAAAACTACGCAATTTCATTTATTTGGATTAATTTTTAAATTAACTTTTTTAGCATTTAACAGACGTTTGTATGTTTAACTGTTGACTATTTTGTGTTTCTAATTTGGCTCAGTCAACAAAATATGAAATTTAAAATGACCATTATTTAAAAATTGAGGTATTTTTTTGCTCAAATACAAGTTCAAGGTTCTTTTTATTAGACCCAACGGGTCAGACAGCATGAAAGGCCCAAACGCAAGCCCAAGCTACACTGCAACGGTAACAAAAGGGATAAGACAAAACAGAGGAAGAGACAAAGCAGAGGAGGAACCGTACCTTTGTCGAGCTGGTCAAGTCCCTCTGAGCAACCGATTTGAATCACTGTCAGTGAGCTGTCAGGGCTAGCTGTCAGGTCTCTAGAATAATCTATTAGCTTGTATAAATAGAAAGGCAGAGAGTTGTAATGAACAAGATAATAAAATCGCATAACTTCTTTATTTGTCTGAGATCTCCTATACTCTGTTTTACCTTCATGGTATCAGAGCTCTGGAAGTAGATCATGGATGAATAACGAGAAGCTCGTGCGGTATCAGCACTCACTATCACGCAAGCTGTGACCTTGAAACTCAAAGAAGGAAACTATCTCTTGTGGAAACTTCAGTTTGAACAGTTCTTGTCGAGCCAGCTGCTTTTAGGTCATGTTACCGGAGACACCTTGAGGCCTCCTCCCACGGCGGCTGTACAAGAAGGAGAGGTCGTCACGGAAACTGTCAATCCTGAGTTCAACAAATGGATGCAAAAAGATCAACTCATCCTGGCTTGGATGTACGGAACGCTAACTGAGGACGCTCTCAAGTCTGTCTATGGCCTTCACACATCTCACGAGGTGTGGTTGGCTCTAGCAAAGAAATACAACCGCGTCTCTGCTACTCGCCGTTTAGATCTGCAACGAAAAGTCCAGACAACGATGAAGGGAACCAAGACAATGTCGGTTTACCTTGCAGAAATAAAGTCTCTCTGCGACCAACTTGATTCCATTGGGGCACCTATCACTGAGCAAGAGAAGATCTATGGTGTCTTGAATGGTCTCGGAAAGGAGTATGAAGCTGTGTGTACCGTCATTGAGCATTCCATGGATACCATTCCAGGCCCATGCTATGATGATGTTGCACATAAGCTGACTGGTTTTGAAGATAAGCTGAGTTCGTATGAGGTTCCTGTTGAGCCATCTCCCCACCAAGCGTACTACGTCAACAGAGGGGGTTACTCTAATCGAGGAAGAGGATCAAACAGAGGAGGATATCGCGGTCGTGGCTCTTATTCCACACAAGGAAGAGGCTTTCCTCAACAGTTTGGCCATGGAGCTCATCAAGGCAGAGGAGCCTCTAACAACAACCAAAGGCCTACTTGTCAAATCTGTGGCAAGTACGGTCATCCTGCGTACAAGTGCCACTATCGCTTTGATGAAAGCTACTATGTCCAAGATCCT
Organism: Raphanus sativus; assembly: GCF_000801105.2. Lineage (NCBI taxonomy): Eukaryota > Viridiplantae > Streptophyta > Magnoliopsida > Brassicales > Brassicaceae > Raphanus > Raphanus sativus. The sequence goes on along the minus strand of NC_079514.1, from coordinate 34,199,513 downwards.
CCTCAGGAAAACGCGCTCACGACAGGATCCAACAACAGGCAGAACGGAGCCGAATGGTATCCAGACAGTGGCGCTTCTGCTCATGTGACCAACTCGCCTCAGCATCTGGATTCAGTTCAAGACTATGATGGAGGTGATCGTGTCATTGTGGGTAATGGAGACTTCTTACCTATAACTCATGTTGGTTCAGCCTCGATTCCGACTGCAACAGGTAACCTTCCTCTCTTGGATGTACTGGTCTGTCCTGGCATCACTAAGTCCTTGTTATCTGTTTCAAAATTAACCGATGATTTCCCCTGTAAGATTACGTTTGATGGTACTACTGTATATGTTAAGGACAAGCTCACCAAACGGGTCCTCAGTCGGGGAAGCAAGGTTAAAGGGCTGTATAGGTTGGATGATCCACAGTTTCTGGCTTTCTACTCGTCTCGTCAACAGAGTACAAGTGACAGTGTGTGGCACAAGAGATTGGGACATCCCAACGATCAAGTCCTTCAGCATCTATCTTCAATTCAAGATATCTCGTTTAATAAGACTACAAAGTCATTGTGTGAAGCATGTCAGTAAGGAAAGACATGTAAACTTCCTTTCTTTAGTTCAGATTTTCGGTCCAACAGAGTTCTTGAGAGAATACATTGTGATGTGTGGGGTCCTGCTCCTGTTGTATCAGCTCAGGGCTTTCGTTTCTATGTTGTATTCATTGACAATTGCTCAAGATTTTGTTGGCTTTATCCCCTTAAATCAAAGTCTGATGTGTTTACTGTTTTCAAATCATTCCAACTTCAAGTCGAGAATCAATATAACACAAAGATAGCTATGTTTCAGTCAGACGGAGGTGGCGAATTTGTTAACAAACGTTTGGCTGAACATTTTGCTTCTTGTGGCATCAAACACTTGATCTCGTGTCCACACACTCCAGAGCAAAATGGGATAGCTGAGCGACGTCATCGATATATCACAGAACTCGGCTTGTCAATGATGTTTCAGAGTATTTTACCTCAGAAGCTGTGGGTTGAAGCGTTCTTCACAGCTGCTTTTCTGAGTAATCTGCTCCCGACTTCGGTGAACGACAAGATGATCAGTCCGTTTGAGATCCTTAATGGCAAAGCACCTGTATATACTTCTCTCAGAACATTTGGATGCGCCTGTTATCCTTATCTACGGCCATACGCAGAGAACAAATTCGACCCAAAGTCTCTATTGTGTGTGTTTGTTGGGTATAATGAACGCTACAAGGGCTACAGGTGCTATCATCCACCAACTGGACGTGTCTTCATCAGCAGGCATGTCCTCTTTGACGAAGATAAACTTCCTTATCAGACTACTTACAAGCATCTTCTGTCTGCTCCTGCAACTTACTTGAGTTCAGCTTGGAGACTTCAAGACCCTACTCTCTCACAATCTGAAGTATCTGATCATCCTGTTTCTCAAGAAGACATTGGCAGAACAGTCACTATTGCTTTGCCTAATGGATCAACACCTACAGTTCAGCTCCCACAAGCACCGGTTGATCATGTTCCAGAGGAACCGACTCCAACGGCCTCGGCTTCAGCCTCATCAAGCAGTGAGTCTGAACCTGATGATCAACCTGCATCAGTAGTTCCACCACCAGCTCCGCTTAACACACACAAGATGACGACAAGACATAAAGCTGGAGTCGTCAAACCAAACCCAAGATATGCTCTGTTAGCGATTAAGGGTATTCTTCAAGTGCCAAAGACTCTTGCTGAAGCTCTGAATGATCCAGGTTGGACTGGCTCTATGACTGAAGAAAAAGACATGTGCGATGAAACACACACGTGGGACTTGGTACCTCCTCCCCCAGATGTCAGACCGATTGGCTGTGGTTGGATACACAAGGTCAAGCTCAACGCAGATGGTACGTTTCTTAAACGAAGATCACGCTTAGTGGCTAGAGGAAATGAGCAAGAAGAAGGAGTCAACTTCCTGGAAACGTATAGTCCAGTGGTCAGAACGGCTACTGTAAGAATGGTCCTTCATCTTGCAGTTACTGAGAGATGGGACTTATGACAACTTGATGTGAAGAATGCATTCCTCCACGGTGACTTGTCCGAAACTGTCTATATGAGACAACCACCAGGATTTGAAGATAAGAATCACCCTGAGTATGTATGTCTCTTGAGGAAAGCAATATACGGTCTTAAGCAAGCCCCAAGGGCGTGGTTTGACAAGTTCAGCTCCTACTTGCTAGAGTTTGGGTTCCTTTGCAACACTGGAGACCCCTCTCTGTTTGTATATCTCAAAGGACAAGACGTCATGTTTCTTCTGCTCTATGTCGACGACATGGTTCTTACTGGAAACAATCAGTCGTTGATTCAACAACTGCTTCAAGCATTGAAGAAACAGTTTTGTATGAAAGACATGGGTCCTTTGAGCTACTTCTTGGGAATACAAGCTCAGTTCACTCTCACAGGCTTGTTTCTAAATCAAGCAAAATATGCAACGGATCTCCTGCAAGCTGCTGGGATGCTGGACTGCGCCCCGATGCCGACTCCTCTGCCATTGCAACTTGATAGAGTTCCTCATCAAGACGAACCTTTCACCAACCCGACATACTTTCGAAGCTTAGCAGGCAAACTCCAATATCTGACGTTGACTAGACCAGATATACAGTTTGCTGTCAACATTGTTTGTCAAAAGATGCACCTACCTTCTGTCTCAGACTTCAACCTCTTAAAACGAGTTTTGAGATATCTCAAAGGTACACTTGAGATGGGCATTCAGCTGGAATCAGACTCTGACTCAAGACTACGAGCTTATTGCGACAGTGACTGGGGAGGTTGTCAAGAAACAAGACGCTCTACAGGCGGTTTCTGCACTTTCCTCGGGTCTAATCTAATCTCCTGGTCAGCCAAACGTCAGGACTCAGTGGCTAGATCATCTACTGAAGCAGAGTACAGAACTCTCTCAGATACAGCTGCAGAGATAGAATGGATCAGTCTGATGTTAAAGAGCATTGGCGTGAAGCAAACGGAACCAGCCGAGATCTACTGTGACAATTTGTCTGCAGTACATTTCACTGCCAATCCGGTTCTGCATAGGAAATCAAAACACTTCGCTACACACTATCACTATGCCAGCGAAAAGGTCGCCAATGGATCACTGATCGTCAAACACATTCCAGCTGCACACCAACTCGCAGACGTGTTTACAAAGTCACTGCCTCAACGTAACTACTTCAGCTTACGTTCCAAACTCGGTGTTGCGTTGTCACCCACCTCGAGTTTGCGCGGGGATATTAGACCCAACGGATCAGACAGCATGAAAGGCCCAAACGCAAGCCCAAGCTACACTGCAACGGTAACAAAAGGGATAAGACAAAACAGAGGAAGAGACAAAGCAGAGGAGGAACCGTACCTTTGTCGAGCTGGTCAAGTCCCTCTGAGCAACCGATTTGAATCACTGTCAGTGAGCTGTCAGGGCTAGCTGTCAGGTCTCTAGAATAATCTATTAGCTTGTATAAATAGAAAGGCAGAGAGTTGTAATGAACAAGATAATAAAATCGCATAATTTCTTTATTTGTCTGAGGTCTCCTATACTCTGTTTTACCTTCACTTTTTACTTGGATTTGAAAGTTTAGGTTTTTTTTGGCCATTTTCTCTTTTTACATCTTTAAATTAGATAATTCCGTATTGTAAGAACGGTAACAAAATTACAATAAAGGTTCTTCTGCGCTCCATATGCAGTTCGCAAAAAAATCATTTCTTCTCAAAAATTGTCTTGTGTTAATCCAAGCTGAAGTCTACCGTAATAATAAATTGTGATAAAGGGAGAAGAAATCCATCCAGGCAGCAATTTGATTTTCAGAACTTTTATCTAGGTTGTTTCATGTGTCTATATCGTGTATATGAGTATATCAAAACAAAACCAAGCTTCTGGTCAAAAGAAGAGACCATTTAGCTATTTAGTACAGAAGTTTTATGCATCATTAACTGATTATTCAATTTTGTTAATTGAAGGATCCTATGGAAAAGGATGTGGTTAAATTGTGATCGTATCCTATAACATTTGTTATGGACCTATGGTGAGTGGATATTATCAACTTTATATTGTTGTAATTTATTAGATATATAAGAGTATTCCCTATTTAAAATGTACTATGTTTTAATTGTTTTTTTGGTTTTATGTTAACTTTGGTTTTATGTTAACATTTGTTATGGACCTATGGTGAGTGGATATTATCTACTTTATATTGTTGTAACTTATAAGATATAAGAGTATTCCCTATTTAAGATACTGTTCCAAATGTGAAACTTCCAACTCTAGCACCGCGATTTCCTATCATAAGTTGTTGTCTGGGGCCTAGATAGGCAACTTGATTCCCCTGCCTTGGAGCTCTTCATGGCAGCAGAATTTTCAAAACGAGATGTGCCATTGGTAATCAAGTTTTGCAAAAAATGAACAAGAACTAGAGGATCAACATTATGAATGTGTAACAAAAATATAACTCCAGTAAAAGATGCATAGTTGATTTATTCTTCTGTTGCTCTAAATCACATCAGCCACCCACACCAATGGCAAAACGATTTTCCATCAATCTATAGTGACTGGTGATGCAACATCGTCCTAGCAAATCTGAGAATGTCTAGGCATAGTCCAACTTCTTTTCCTATCATAAGTGGTTGTCTGGTGGTGCCTGGAAGTCAACACCAATGGAAAACGAAGATTTTCATGAATCTAGTGGTAATCACTAACATCAACCGTGAGATAGAGAGGCAATCCAAATCACTATTATTCACACTTAACACCCCTAGAGCTCTGATCAAGTTGATGATATATATATATATATATATATGACAAAAGAAACAAAACAAAAACTTTAGCAAGGACAGAAGGAAATCAGCTTAAGCTAAATCGATTTATAGAGATTAAGAAAAGACATTCATTAAATGTGAAAGTAGTACAAGAAGGAAAAAAAAACAAATATGCTAGAGACCAAACTGGGTCAAAATAGAGAATACTTAACAACAACAACAACAAAGTCAAAGGTGGGGGTAACAAGTAATCTTGCAGAGAACATGACGTGTTTTGATGGCGTTGCCGAATTTGTCACAGAGACGATACTCTCGCATGAACCAATTGCTCCAGTCCATAGGAGTTGATTTATCGTTCTTGTTCCTGAAGCAATATCTGAATCTCATGCTTCCCCCAATTAATTCACCCGAATCCTCAGACAGGATCCGGCTACGACCTTCGACGGGCATCCACGATCCCTCACAATCAACTCCTTCTGCCGACAGATATTTCCAATCCCGTTTCCCCAAGTACAACCACTCGTTAGGGTTTAGGATCGGATCTGCTGGTTGCGGAAGCAGCCACGGCTCTCGTTTGTACACATCCTCCTCCATGTTGTCTACGATGTATCTCGGGTTTGCTGTTGCTGCCCCGTTCACCTTTGGTCTCAGAAAACCCTCTACCATATCTTCGTCTGAGATGCGACATCTAACCTCTGCCATTGTAGTGTCACCAAATATTTTCTTTTTTTTTTCTCACTAAACCCAAATTCCCTTCGCATCTATATATACACTAGATTATGCCGACACTTAAAAAAAAAAGGCAATACAAATAAAAGAAAAAGGCAATACCAATTGAACAAGGAATCACGTTTGGGAGAAAATTGGAAAAAAAAAAATAGATATTTTCAATTTGGATTTGTCTCTCTATAATTTTATCTACATTTTCTTTTTCACATTAGGACTTTAATTTTTTTTTAAATACCATTATGCCCTCAAATAAATCTAAATTATATTTTATTTCTTGTATTTAGATTTCTTAAAAAAATTTTAAAAAAAATCTAAATAAATAAAAGATAAATATCCATCTGTAGACCTAATTACGTTCTTATCTTCTACTTCTTCTTCTTGTTTTTGAAAGATTGATAGGATACCAATAGTAGTGAACAAAGTGATTTTTCAAACATTAAGTTTTATTACTAACAATCACTTAGACAATCTCACTCGATTTGTCTAATCGGATTACACAACGTCCAACTGGACTTGACACAAACCAATTCTTAATCTACCCAAAAACATGTCGAGCTACTCTCCCCCTATCACGATGCACAGTGTAGAACATCCTCTAACACTTGCACACAAATCTTCTAAGAACCCTTAATCTTGGCAATCTGCCTAAACACTCGTTGATGAAACCCTTGCTGGTTTTGAATCCCTTTGACTGATCTTTGAGCGTGATTTGGTTTGTGATTTCCGGATTGGAACAAGGATGGTAGTGTCTCCTTGAAAGATGATGAGATGGATGATGGATTGAGGTTGAGATGGTGGTGATCTTCAGTGTACATCGATGGGGTTGATCAAACACTTGTGTGTAGGTGCCAATGATCGTGAGTATTACGCCCACAAACTAAGATCAGAGGCCAAAGCCTTGCAGAGAATCAACTTCTAGCCAAACAATGTTCAGAAACTGAACAAATGATTCACAAATTTAAAGAGTTTTTTGATTAAAAAAAAAAGGTGAATGATTTTATTCAGACAACTTAGGCCTCATTTATAGTTTACAATCTGTAGAAAACAATAATGATTGTGCAGAAAATAAGAAACATAGAAACTAGAAACAAAGACTTGTGTAAAAACTAGGCAACACTTGACTTTTGGCCAGAATTGAGTTCATCTTTGAATCTCTCTTTCCCATGCATGATCAGGACTTCTTTCTTTGATATTTCTTGATGAGAAAGGATTGAAATGGACTGAGGAATCGGCTGGTCGAATTTGGCAAGAAACATACCCATATTGAACTTTTTATGAACTTTTCTTTGGTTCAAAGAAGCCTATTTGGCCCAGCAGCTAAACCAGCTCCATCTTCAGTATAACTTAGCTCATCCAGCTCCAAGTTAATGTCACTTAGCTCGTTCTTAGTCTCCTCAGCTGGTTTCAGCTTGTCCAAGGTTGAATAGCTGATCAGGGTTGCATCATCCCCTCTGGAGTGTAGATTTGGACCACCAGAGAGGAGGGGAAATCACGAGCTGATTGAAGCTGAGATGAGCTTGAGACGTCGTCTACTGGTTCAGTTCTTCTTGGTTTTGAACTCCTTGTTGATATTTGATTTTAATCCCATTGGTTCATGAAACAACAAATAAGAATATAACAAGTGCAGTCTTAGATGTTATGAACACATAAACTAATCAAGATTAAATAAATTCACAAAAATATAAGGAGTTTAGTTCTTAGAAAAATCCTTCTTGGAGTCGGATTTAGTTTTCAAAACAAAATCGACTGCTGGTATTGTAGCTGAGCGTGAGGGCGCGTCTCTGATTGGATGCGCCTTGTCAAGAGCTTCGATTTGATATCTGGATCGTCGTCTGGATCCATAAGTTTTGAGAGATATAGCTGTTTGAAGTAGCATCGGATTTTAGGATTTTTTCTGTTTCGGGTTTATTTCTGATTTTTCAGGGTGGAGGCTATTGTGCTGATAACGTGTTATAAAACTATATCCTAATACAATAAGGATAAGGATAACGACTAAGTTACAAATAAACATAAACTATATCCTAAATAGATAAGTACAACAGCCGATAAGCATTATCTCCTGCGGTCGGTACGGTCATGATCGGTCTGGTTATGTCGATCACAATTTGGTACATAACAGCATTGAAATTATAAAATGGTATTTATTTTGAAACAGCTGGAATATAATTTTAGCCAAAAAAGAGTTGTATACTACTCCCTCTGTTTCTGAATAAGTGTCACTTTGAAGTTGTACACACAAATTAAGAAATCATTAAATTTTACATATTTTCAATACAAAAACATCATTACCCATACATTTCAACCAATAAAAAAATTGAATGGAGAATAAAATTAATAAATTTTGCATTAAAATACTAAAACGACACTTATTTTGCAACGAAAAAAAATCTCTACAATCACTTTTAATAAGAAACGAAAGGAGTATTAGACAGAGTATGTTTTGCCAAACTATTATTCATGCCGCTCACAACTGTCGAAATACTAAAATCTTATCTTTAGTTGAATTCTATTAAGCTATTCTAAAAAATGCTCGAAAGTACCTACCAGTTTTTTATTATAAATTGGCATCAAGTGGCCTTACTTTTTCCTTAAACGTTTAGTTGTCAATTTCAGAATTATATTGTTTTAGCCAATTAATAGGTATGAATGTATGTGCATAACAAATGCAGTCTAATTGCAGATCATTCAATATGCAGATGAAATTGCATTTTTGTCCATTCATGTTTAGCAATGCAGAACCAAAAAAGTTGTCCTGCATGCAGATTTTGTTTGCCCATAAGATTAACGTTCTGCATATATACTAGGGCTTCGAATGGTGACGTAGATCGGAAAATGCAGATCAAACAGAAAATGCAGAGGGTCTGAATGTAGAGCAATGCAAATGCAGAAGAAAAACAGGAGAAAATAATATGCAGATTGATCTGCATTTTGTTCCCAATCAACATTAAAAATACAGAACAAATAATAATAATAAAAAATGAATGGGACTGCATGCAGGATGAATCTGTGTGTAAAAAATTTGTTCTCCATGAACAAGGAAAAAATGGGTGGATCATATGCAGAGGCCCAATAAACACTATTTTCTAGTTGACAAAAAAAAATACTGTCTTTTAATTTTCTTTTTGCTTGAACAAATTTTTTTAATTATTTTTCTTTTTTCTTTACCTACAATGTATTTATACACATTATGTTTTATCTAGTATAAAAAATAACTACACTAAATTTTATTTCTTTCTTTCAAAAATTAAAATTCCTCTTCAAGTGTAAGTTTTTATTTTTTTAATTGAGTTTTAAGATGAATTTTCTTATATAAATATCTAAAATGATTTTTATATATGTATATATTAATTATTATTAAATTTTATAAACACTTATATATAAATTAACGTGTTCTCTACAAATATATTATAACTTATGCATGCATTTTAATCATTTATTTACTAATGTATTATATATATATATATTATTTTAATGAATTTATGTATGTTATTTATGTTATGTATATTATCTGCATATATTTATAAACTAATATATTTTTATAATTAATAATTAATTAACAATTTATTATGTGTACTATAATAATTTAAATGTAATAATTTATTAAATTAGTGTGATCTGCATTTGTTCTGCTTGATCTGCATGATCTGCATTTGTTCTGCTTGATCTGCATTTTGGTTTGAACTGCATTTTATGATCTGCATCTCCCATTCGAAGCCAGACTAAGCAGAACAAATGCAGATCAAACAAACTATGCAGATCAAATGCAGATCAAACTAATTTTTTTAGATCAAACTAATTTGACTGAATGTTAAAAATATGTATGCCTATTACATATCTAAAAAAGATAAACTCTTATATATTAATAACAAAATTCAATACAAATATAACATACAATAAAGTTAAAAATAAAAATTAATATATGTATCTAAGTTTGTCCATAATGTATTTATATTTATCTATCTGGTGTTTTTATATTATACTTTTGTTTAAGTTACGCTTCTTTCGTATTATAGTGCTTAGTCATAAAATAATAATCCCAATCCCTTTTAAATACTTTAATTTTGAAACTATTTTTAATGGATGTAAAGACTAAGCCTAATACTTATTATCCGGGATTCGAAGCGGATCTTGTCCGGATTCGATCCAAGATTTGCTCCGGATCCGTTCCGAAAATAGAATACCCGGAACATCTAAATTTGGATCCGTCAAAACCGAATCTGGATCCGGATATGTGAATTTTTAGGTCTGGATGTCTGAATTTCGATCCATATTTCAAAAAAATATATATTTTTAATTTAATTAATAATTATATTTGACATATTAATATTTATATATATAATTACTTTTTATAACATACTTTTAATAGTATATATATATATAAATCTTGCATAAATATTTAATAATGTATTATTTTTAGAATTTTAGTATTTAAAAAAAAATATTTTTTTTTAAATTACTTTTACAAATCCGGATTCAGATCCGGATATCCGCGGATAATATGATATCTAGACAGATATCTAGAATCCGTAAGCCACGAATCTAGATCGTGATCTGAATGCTCCGAAATTTTTTGGATATTTGGATATGTTTCACCTCTAGTAAGACAACCTAAAAAGATATAAAGATCAATTAAACTAAATATAAGCTTATCATTTTATATATTTGATAAAAATTCCTTCTAAAAATTATTATGTAAAAATGAAAAAAATGAAAAAAATGAAAACAGTAAACTTTATTTTGTAGAGGAATAATGAAAATAAATAGAGAGAAATAATAAAAGTATTTGTATGTAACTACTTTAGAAAGAAAAAAAAAGTCAAGCCATTCATTGGGCATCTGCCTCTCGCCCAGACCTTTTTCTCTAGTATATATGCAGGACGCTAATTTTATGGGCAAACAAAATATGCATGCAGGACAACTTATATTTTTGGTTTTGCATTGCTAAACATGAATGGACAAAAAATGTAGTTTCATCTGCATATTGAATGATCTGCAATTAGACTGCATTTGTTCTGCACATACATTCATACCCTAGAGAAAAAGACTAAGATAGCATCAAACCAAGTTTTTGTCACAAAAATAGCATCACAAGGAAAAAAAATGACCAAAATAGGTTTTATTGAAGGGTAAATATGCATTTATAACCCTTGGGTTAACTAATTTAAGACTTAGGATTTAGAGTTAAGAGAGAGGTTTTGAAAATGTATCTAAATATTTAAAAATAAAAAATTAAAATTAAAATTTTCAAAACAAAAATGTGTTATTTTGGTCATTTTATTTTTTGAGTGCTATTTTGTGACAAAAACTTAAAAAAAATGCTATTTGAGAGAATTGCCCTTATTTCTATCTTCATCCCGTCAACATCCAACCGTCGATCTCCTCTATTAGGATCAAATAGTTTGGGAACGCTTCTTAGCTCAATGCTATTGATTTTCTTCACTGTCTAAACTAAAACTGCAAATGTGTGTTTTTCTTTACAAGGTGAGGAAGCGTTTCTCTGTTTCTGTCTTGGTGCATCCACTATCTACTAGAACAAACGGCTAGGCCACACGCTCTTGTTTTTATGTCTTGTTGTAAGCTTTTATAGTTAATCTATGTTTGTTTACAGAGACATGACAATGTGAAAGTGCTAGTCTCTAATCTGCGCTGGAACTAAAGTCTGTTCAAATTACTCATGTTGTTGGTACAAGAAAAAATGGTTAATCCTATCTGCATCTTTTCCTTTAGTGAATTGTATGTTACTATTTTTGTAGTGAGAGAGAATTCTACTTTGTTTATAAAATTTAATTTGTATTACTAGTTGTTATACATATATGGGTGTAGGACCTCTAGGTCATGAATCGTGCCTTCTAATGGTCGAAGACACAAAAGCGATGTTCGACCAAATCAACTGCACTTTGTCACCATTCACAGGCAGAACAACATTTGATAGGATGTGTCATAATGAAACGCGCTTAATAAACATGTTACCCTATCTTCAATGTATATTTATAAAAACATAACATATAGCCACCAATGTTTATAAGATACAGTGATCACATTGAACAAGAATATATTATATGTTTCCATTCAAGAACAATGGTCAAGCAACGTAGTAGATCGGGCGTCTGCATTCATCAAAGTAGTCATCGCGGTTCAAGAACAAGATGGCGTAGATCGCGTAGATTATTCCCGGGAGGTATCCCAAACAAGTGAGAACCAAACAAATGAAGAACTCAATCTTTGCATAATTAAACATAAAAAAAACAATCATTAGTTTGGGGAAAATAAACAAATAAACAAATTTTACTTCCTAGTCCCTTAATTAGTCTTATTTTCAGGAAATCGCCCAAACAAAGTCAAATCAAAATTTCTCGGCAATCAAACAGTAACAGACATTAGATTTAAATCCCAATCCACAGCAATCAAGAATCGTAAAGCATCATATAGATTAAGCTGCGATTTTCTCCGTAAAGAAACATGAAATTAGAGATCTCATTCGAGGGAGAGGTGGACTTACAGTGCAACAGCCATGCCTGAGACAAACTCCGACGGGAGGAAGAAGGATTGCGATCAAGATCTCGCAGCAAAGCTCGCAACTACTCACCATTAATTTTTTCTTAAAAAAAGATGAGATTAGCTTGAAGACTTGACTATAAGAAGGAAGACAGAAAGACACCTCTCGAAACAAAACAACCAATGATAATTACAAATACAGCGACGCGTAATCAATAAATATATAGTACTAGGACCGACCCGCCCTACGGGCGGGATGTAAAAAATGATGATTATATGTGAGAATTTTCAAAAAGATGATCCAATCTACCAAAGCACTCCAATAACGCTTGTGTTGTTGTAGGATACGCAAGTAAAATATGAGATAGTTCTTTGAAGCGTTGACAAAAAAAAGAGACAGTTCTTTGAAGCTTCTTATGTACCTCGAGCAGGAAATATAACACCAGCATTTGTTCATCTTGATTCTATAATGTATTTACCTATATTGTAGATCGTTATTTGTATATATTTTATTTTCTTTTAATGATTGTAGAGGAGACCTGCACTTCGCGCACAATTTGATAGTTTTTCAAATATATTTTTGAAATATATTTTTAAATTTATTGGATTATGTTCTTTGGTACATAACAAATTTTGCATAATTCTTGCGCTATTGGTTTAATTGCATACTTCCAAACTGTACAACTATTAAATTTTAATGCTGAACTTGTAATCCGACTTTGGTATTTGTTAAATTCAATTATTTTTGTTTAAAAAAAAATTGTACTCCCACACTATGAGCTAACATATTTTGATGTAATTATGAAAATAAACTTTATCATTTACTTTTAGTAGTATCATTTTGCTACACCTTTTTTGATTAAATTATGAAAAAACGTCATCTTCCATCTGTAGTATTAAAATGTATATACCGGTTTCAAAGTTGCACCAAAGGCATATATTTGTTTCTCTTATACTCTTAATTATAATTTGTCAAATAACGTTTAAATTTGGTTATTATATTTTTATAATTTGTCAAATAAAAGTGAAGTTTGGTTATTATAACTCCATGAAATGATGTATGGATGCAATTCTAATTTTAGCAAATTTTCCTTCTTGTTTTATTTTGTTTCCATCCAACATTAGTCTTTTATAAAAATATGAAAATCATTATAACTCGAGTGAAACTGAAAATACAAACTGGAAGAAGAAAAGATAAATAAAATAAGTAGTATAACAAAATGATAATAAAGAACAAAACTGCAAACACAAATATTGAAACTTATAAGGAGTCATGAGAACAATTTCATAATCTTATCGCATCTCGACATTATAAACGTACTCACGATTTGTTTATTTTCTTGTGTAAAAACTCATTTATGAAAATTCACTCAATCTGTCACGAATCCTTCAGCATGCTTATGCACAATTCTCCCTGAACTACACCTTAATACTCACAAACGGAGCGAGGAAGACAGCTAAAAATAGGATGGCAAATTACCAAGGATGAAAAGAAAGCTTGAACAATGTTTCTAGTGTGAAATCTCTTCGTTTCTCTGCTTTGCTCTAGAAACAACTACGTTCTTTTTGGTATGGAGTTTCGAGCTGTTCAATTGGCATTAATCTTTCGCCTCTTCATGTGTAAATCTGGAGTTCTCTTTAGTGACCATATCTTTCGCCTCTTCATGTTGATCAAACTTTAACCCCAACTCACTTCATGAAGCCAGTAAATTCTTCCTTATAATTTTCATGGCATTCAAATTTTTACTGAGCCAGCGCTTTGACCTTCTTCAGCTCTACATATTTATTCTTCAGCGTAGATTCGTAATCACCAACTATGTGTTCGATGTAACCAAGTTACTCAAGAAATATACAAAGAGAAGAATTATGATCAACCAAATTCAGCAAGAGATAAGAATTGATTAGGACTTACATAGATCCTGGTACAAAACACTTCACGATATCATCTCTTGACGCTAATTATTTTAGGGAAGAGGAACTGTGTAACCCTTCAAAGAACTCGGCTGGTTCATCATGGTTTAAAGAAGATCATGTCATTTGACCGGCCTAATTTTTTTTATCTAAGCCAATTCCTGCCGAGTGCCGACTCTCAGAATTGACTCTTTGTCGCAATGGCCAAGTTAGTCTAAAGGAAGTTACTTATGTCGCCTGGGGGAAACTTGGTTACTTCTTCTATAATCGCAATAACGATTTATAAAATAGTCCCTCACTATTAACATACGCCATAACCGCTGGAAAATATTATTGTGGCTCTTAAAAGTGCATTGAAGTTCTTCAGCGCCCAGTATGAAAGTTAAGTTTTGAATCAGTCGAAGTAACTCATAAATGTATATACGTTAATAACCGTTAATATATATACTCCCTCCGTTCCATATTTAGAAAAAAAATTGTTTCAAAAGATACATTTACTATTTAATAGAAAATTGTAAATTTCAAAAAATTTAATAGTGTTTATTAGATTTATATTGCTTAAAAAATATGACAAATTGTTATTCACAAAACAATGCATTTACAATCAAAATTTAATGTGTTTTTTTAATATATATGAAAAATCTAAAACATGTATCTTTTTGAAACGGAGGAAATATATATATAATATATTCTTCTTCTATAATCGCAAGAACGATTTCACAAGCACTCCCTCATTACCACCACATGCCACTACCGCCAGACAATAGCATTGTTGCTCTTAAAAGTGCTTTGAAGTTCTTCAGGACCCAAATACGTAAGTTCAGTTTTGAATCTATCTTAGTTTCAATACTACTAAATGTATTTATATACTAATAATCGTTAATGTATTATATACATATATTAATTTTACTATGACTAAAGTTATATATAAGTAAGACATGATTAAAATTTGAAAAATACTCTCTCCATATCATTTTAAGTGATTTTTAAAGTTTTTGCACATGGATTAAAAATATACTTGCAGTTTTGGTAGAGTTCGGCTCAGTTCGGTTGAGTTCGGCTCTGTTCGGATAGTAAAACTAGAACCGGAAAATAGCCAAAAAATGGTTTTCATTCGATTCTCATTTGGTTCCGGTTTTCGTTCAGTTATTTTGGTTAGTTTGGGTAATTAAGGTTAAATATTTTGGAATAAAATACAAAAATAAAATATTTTGGATAAAAATATCAAATAGTTAGAATGATTCAAATAAAAATGGATTTTTTGGGCTACTGTGGATATTTTTATCAGTGGATATTTTGGATAAAAATATCCGGATAATTTTGTATACTTCCGGATAGTTTAGATACTTTATAATAATCTAGTTTTTTTCAAATACTTTAGATACTTTTAATAGATTTTAAAAATTACAAATATATATTTTTAGTTATGTTATATGTATATATAATCAATATTTCATTTATTCAGGTACCCGTTCGGTTTTCGGTTCAGTTACTTCAGATATATATAAATATAGGAACCATTCGGGTATCTGATTATTTACGTCCGGTTCTGGTTTAGATATTTCGGTTTGGTTCCGGTTCGGTCTTCGATTCTGACATGTGATGATGCAACAAATATATGGATGTGCTATCAAGTCTACTCCTTTATGAAGTCTATGCCCTGATCTTCTACTTATAAAATGAAACATTTGAATCAATCTAAGTTTTCATCAGTCTGTGATTGCAGCCTACCATTACCAGAAACAACGTTCAATTCGTTCGCCCGGATGGAAAATGAGCTGGAGATAGGTGCACAAACCAAAAAGGAAGGGATAGGTCCATGTTCAAAGGAAACATCCCTCACTCATGCATTAGTAAAAAAACATGTGATGTTACATATAGTTCTCCCTCATAGTGTGAAACTTTGGCATTTGTTAGTTGGACCAGAATGATATATTTCTTCAATCTGGGAGTGTACTCTAGGACCTCCATTTTTATAATTACTTGATTGTAGCTCAGATACAAAGGAAGAGAGTTGACATTCTGAGGGAGAGAATGCACCAAACTTTACAATAAAAGCATGGAGAGTAGTCCGGATCTTGTGGTCAAGTAGTAAGTTGAGGAGTTTGGGACGTTAATATGTTTCAGCTTCAATCCACCAACTACGCGAAACTAAGTCATATTATTCGTGGATACTAACACGGATATGTATCCGTTCTTACGCCCCATTTAAATATCCGAGAAGATGATATATCCATGGACTGCACTTCCACTTAGGAATTTTTTTTTTTTCACTTAGGAATTAGTCTAGGTTTTTCCATAGATCTAGAAAATCTCAGGTTAATCTAAAAGAAAAGCATGGAGAATAGAACATGATTTTAACATCAATGAATCTAGTACATATTATTGATTCTTGTGACGTAAAGTGTTAAAGCGTATACAAAAATGTCTAATAATTCTCATTGGCTTGAGAAAAATCTTGAAACAAATTTGGCATATAAAACTGTGCAAAATTTCTACATGGCACAAAATGCATAAATATGCATCTTAGTAATAAAAATGACAGAAAATAATATTTTTTTGCATAAGAACATGTTAGTGAGAAGAAGACATGTTTTGTGGAACAAAAATTGGAAACAAAAAATTTTAGGTAATATTTAGATTTGGAAAAACGGAAAAACGTCTTTAGAGAAATTTATGGAGTATTTGTCTATGAATCAGGCACAAATCATATTCCACACCTTGTAAACAAGGTATGAATGGTGACCAAATATGAAGAGAAATAATGTATTCTCTACCGTTTCTAAAAAATTACCATTAATAAAAAAATAATTTTTCCTTTTTTATTTTTAATTCATTTTATTGTAGAGGAATATAGAATAATAATGTTCCTTAATAAATAAGATAGAGAATAATCATTCTTCGTCATTTCTAGAATTTCATTTCTATAGGTTTATTTCCTATTCGTTCATAATGTTCCTATAACAGTTAGATGTTAAACCCAAAGATGAATACGTAGATTAGGTAACTACAGTTTGAAAGAATTTTGGCATATTTGAACTTGTTTTTTCACCATGCAATAAAACCAGTGTTAGAAAAAAGATAAGATAACCAAAACTGTTAAAATTTTGAATTTTCATAAAAGACAAAAAATAGACTTTTCTAATTTTTATTAACTTTAAGGATTTTGTAATTTTATTACTGCAATTTGCTTTTAACAAATTTGATTTTTATGAATTATTTAAGGTTTCGATTATTGATTTCGTATTGGACCTCAGATATTTCGGGACCCACAATAAGTATACATATGATGGTGGGTTTAGCATTCCAGTGTAGGTACTAAATATATGAATAATCATTATTTCCTGCAATCTATTGTATTTCAGATCATAGAAAAAACAGTAAATTAAATATTCTTCTTCCACAGATAAATGTACATTAGGTAGATTGTAAGTTCCAAAGGATGCATATAATTATGTAACTAACTGAAATTATATTCTACATAGTCATACATGTAGGCAGTAGATTAGCCTTTCTACTATTCATAGAACAAAAATAAGATTATATTTTACCTGTAATTACACAAAACAACATAAATATACATCTTAGAAGTAACAAATGACAGAAAATAATATAATTTTTTGCATACGAACATGTTAGTGAGAAGAAGACATGTTTAAAACAAAAATTGGAAACAAAATTTTTTTAGGTAATATTTAGATTTGGAAAACTGTCTTTAGAGAAATTTATGGAATATTTGTCTCTAATTAGGCATAAATCATATTCTACACCTTGTAAACAAGCTATGGATGGTGACAAAAGAATGAAGATAAATAATGTATTCACTACCGTTTAAAAAAAATACCATTTATAAGATAATATTTTTTCCTATCTATTTATTTAATTGTAGAGGAATATAAAATAATAATGTTCCTTAATAAATATTATAGGGAATAATCATTCTTCGTCATTTCTAGAATTTTATTTCTATAGGTTTATTTCCTATTCGTTCATAATGTTCCTATGACGGTTACATGTTAAACCCAAGATGAATACGCAGATTAGGTAATTACAATTTGAAAGAATTTTGGCATATTTGAACTTGCTTTTTCACCAAGCAATAAAACCAGTGTTAGAAAAAAAAATAAGATAATCAAAATTGTGAAAAATTTGAATTTGCATAAAATAAAATAAAGACTTTTTTTAATTTTATTAACTTTAAGGATTTTGTAATTTTATTTCTGCAATTTAAGTTTTTAGCAATTTGTGTATTATTTAGAGCTTTGATTATTCGTTTTGTATTGGACCTCAAATATCTCAGGACCAGCAATGAATATACATATGATGGTGGATTTAGAATTCCAGTGTTGGTGGTAGATATATGAATAATCATTATTTCCTGCAATCTATTGTATTTCAGATCGTAGAGAAAACAGTAAATTAAATATTCTTCTTCCGTGAATAAATTTATATTAGGTAGATTGTAAGTTCTAAAGGATGCATATAATTATGTAACTAACTGGAACCATAGTCTACATAGTCATACATGTAGACAGTAGACTAGACTTTCTACTATTCATAAAACAAAAAACAAAATTATATTTTACCAGTAATTACACAGCACAACATAAATATGCATCTTAGTAATAAAAAAAAGAAAAGAAAATATTTTTATGCATAAGAACATGTTAGTGAGAAGAAGTCACGTTTTGTGGAACAAAAATTGGAAACAAAAAATAGGTAATATTTAGATTTGGAAAAAATATCTGTAGAGAAATTTATGGAATATTTATTTCTGAATCAGGCATAAGTCATATTCTACACCTTGTAAACAAGGTATGAATGGTGACCAAAGAACGAAGAGAAATAATGTATTCTCTACCGTTTCTAAAAATATTACCAGTTATAAATTTCTTTTCTATTTTTTATTCATTTTATTGTATATGAATTTAAAATAATACTGTTCCTTAATAAATATGATAAGGAACAATCATTCTTCGTCATTTTTAGAATTTTATTTCAATAGATTTATTTTCAATTCGTTCATCTATACTATTAAAACATGATCCTATTGGCTTTTTTACTAAAACTACCCCTTTCTTTAATAACATTGCATATTTCATTAAGGCCAATCAAGTAATATTAATAACACATCTATATTGGGTCACTTTTTTTAAATTCAGCCCATTGCTCACATCATCTCTTTTGGGCCATTTGGGCCGATTAACAAATCAGATTCAATTTTTATTTTTTTCGGATTGGGTTCGAGTCGGATCTTTCCGGGTCCGGGTGGGTTCGGTTCTCATGCATAAGAACCTGAAAAATAACCAAATAACCAAAATATCTAAAACGGGTTCGGTTATTTATACTCAGAGTAACCAAAGTATCCGATTCGATTCAAATTTTTGTATCCAAATTACTCAAAAGTAACCAAAAGTAACCAAAAGTAACCAAAAATATCCATTCTATACAGTTTTTTTGGGTAAACTTTTATCCAAACTATCATATTTTATCCAAAAATACTCAAAAGTACTAAAAATGACTACTATAGTTAACTTATGATATTAATTTAAAATATTAAA
This sequence comes from Raphanus sativus, assembly GCF_000801105.2. Taxonomy (NCBI): domain Eukaryota; kingdom Viridiplantae; phylum Streptophyta; class Magnoliopsida; order Brassicales; family Brassicaceae; genus Raphanus; species Raphanus sativus. Next base: position 34,180,042 of record NC_079514.1, on the reverse strand, counting down.
ATAATTATAAATATGATTATAACATATATTTTTAGATATATATTCTAATTTCGGGTATCTTCGGGTACTCATTTGGTTCTCGGTTCGGATCGGGGTCGGATCGGTTCTTCGGATATAGCAATTTAGAATTCATTCGGATATTTACCCCGGGTCTGATCGGGTTCGGAACCCTGATTTTTGGGGCGGTTTTGGGTTGGTTCTTCGGGTCCGGATATTGTGATCATGCCTATACTCATTTAAAATGAAACACGATAAAGAAAGATAAAAAGCTTAAGTCTTTTATAAAAAAACAAATATATGAAAATATGACATTTATTAAATATTTGTCAATTTAAAAAAAGATAAAGGAAAATAAACCCGCGCTTTAAAAGCGCGGGTCAAAATCTAGTAATGTTCTTATGACGGTTACATGTTAAACCCAAAGATTAACCACGTGTTAATGGTCTAGTGGTTAAAACTCAATCTAGAAAGTCATGGGTTCGCGCCGCTCGGAGATGATTATCTTGAGGAACCTTCGGGTCCAATACAGAGAAGCCTGCTAATATGTGGCCACTGGTGATATTTATATGGGGTGATCACCAGCCTTCTTGGATGCCTTCGGCGGGTCCTTAGTGGCTCAGATTACCCGGACGGTCATTAGACGCTAGTCAGATCCTTTCGAGGCTCCGGATACCAGGGTCATCAAGAAAAAAAAAACTCAAAGATGAATACGTAAATTAGTTAATTAAAATTTAATTTTTTGGCATATTTGAACTTGCTTTTTCACCAAGCAATAAAACCAGTGTTAGAGACAAGATAAGATAATTAAAAATTTTAAAATTTTGAATTTGCATAAAAGACAAAAATTCTAATTTTTATTAACTTTAAGGATTTTGTAATTTTATTACTGAAATTTGTTTTTTTAAGAATTTTGATTTTTATGTATTATTTAGGGTTTCGGTTATTAATTTCGTATCGGACTCAAATATCTCAGGACCGGCAATGAGTATACATATGATGGTGGATTTAGAATTCCAGTGTTGGTAGTAGATATATGAATAATCATTATTTCTTGCAATCTATTGTATTTCAGATCGTAGAGAAAACAGTAAATTAAATATTCTTCTTCCGTGAATAAATTTATATTAGGTAGATTCTAAGTTGTAAAGGATGCATATAATTATGTAACTAACTGAAACTATATTCTACATAGTCATACATGTAGACAGTAGACTAGACTTTCTACTATTCATAAAACAAAAAATAAAATTACACTTTACCAGTAATTATACAACACAACATAAATATGCATCTTAGTAATTAAAAAAGACAGAAAATATACTTTTATGCATAAGAACATGTTAGTGAGAAGAAGACACGTTTTCTGGAACAAAAATTTGAAACAAAAATAGGTAACATTTAGATTTGGAAAAATATATTTAGAGAAATTTATGGATTATTTGTCTCTGAATCAGCATAAGTCATATTCTACACCTTGTAAACAAGGTATGAATGGTGACCAAAGAATGAAGAAAAATAATTTATCTCTACCGTTTCTAAAAACATTACCATTTATAAAAAAAATTCTTTCTATTTTTTATACATTTTATTGTAGACATTTATAGAATAATACTGTTCCTTGATAAATATGATAGAGAATAATCATTCTTCGTCATTTCTAGAGTTTTATTTCTATAGGTTTATTTCCTATTCGTTCATAATGTTTCTATGACGGTTACATGCTAAACCCAAAGATGAATACATAGATTAGGTAATTACAATTTGAAAGAATTTTGGCATATTTGAACTTGCTTTTTCACCGAGCAATAAAACCAGTGTTAGAAAAAAGATAAGATAATCAAAAATTTTGAAATTGCATAAAATAAAATAAAAAGATTTTTTCTAATTTTTATTAACTTTAAAGATTTTTTAATTTTATTACTGCAATTTAAGCTTTTAACAATTTTGATTTTTATGTATTATATAGGGCTTCGATTATTAGTTTTGTTTTGGACCTCAAATATCTTAGGACTGGCAATGAGTATACATATGATGGTGGATTTGGTATTCCAGTGTTGGTAGTAGATATATGAATATTCATTATTTCCTGTAATCTATTGTATTTCAGATAGTAAAGAAAACAATAAATTAAATATTCTTTTTTCATAATTAAATGTACATTAGGTAGATTGTAAGTTCTAAAAGATGCATATAATCATGTAACTAACTGAAATTATATTCTAGATAGTCATACATGTAGATAGTAAATTAGACTTTCTACTATTCTTTTTTTTGTCAACAGATTTTCTACTATTCATAGAACAAAAATAAAATTATATTTTACCAGTAATCACACAACACATATTTTTTGTAAGATTGCTTCTAGTTTATTAACACTGTGTATAATTTTCTATATTTTTCATCTAGGGGCATCAAATGTCCAAAATGGACAAAAAATAATTTATGGCAATGGACCGTAATTGTTTTCTGTTCTATTAAAGCAACTTTTTACTCCCTCTATTTCATATTAAGTGTCTTTATACAAAAAACTTTTCGTTGCAAAATAAGTGTTGTTTTAGTATTTCAATGCAGAATTTATTAACTTTATTCTCTTGTTTACTTTTTCATTGATTAAAATATGAGTATGTATATGGGTAATAATGTTTTTATATTGAAAATATGTAAAATTAAATGATTTCTTAATCCGAGTGCAAAAGTCTAAAACGACACTTAATATGAAACAGAGAGAGTATGATTTATTGTATATACTTTCAGTGTTTTAATTTGAACTAGATCTTGATCCGCGCAACCGCGCCGATGTTTATTTTTAGTTTTATATATATATTTGGGTTTTTAGTAGTATTATTTTTAACGTTAATCATATACTTAATTTCTTATATAACTATTTCAAATACAATAACTTTATAATTTACATGTTATAATTAATCACTTGTTTAAAACCATCAAATGTATTTATCCATTTTTGTATACATGAAGAAATATAATTAAAAATTATTTTGTATTAAATTTATGCTAATCCACCTTCAAAACTGAATTTATTTTTACCAATATTTTTTATGCTTATACATTTTAGATTAAAAAACCATTTTAGATAATATATTATTATATATAAAAAATTCTAAGATATGTTAATGTTGTATATGTATTATATAAATTTCCTAACATAATTATCATTATAAAGTAGATAAAAATATGATATAATTCTAATTATTCATTTTATAAACTATAAATTAATATATTAATGTATAATAATATTTCAAATTTCGAAATTAATGAAAATATTTAGATATAATTTTTGAAAATTAAGATTTTATTAAAATCTTTTCAAATAGATTTGTTAGAATTTTTAAATTAATATGGTAAAATTAATTAGTTACAGTAATATTAATAGGAAAGAAGATAGCATTAGCTATATTCTAAGAATAATTTAAAATTTAATGACAACTTATGTAATATACATATGAACAAAATATATGGTTAGGATATTATAGAGTAATAACAAAAATATATTTAATAAACATTTAAATTAATGGTTTAACTTAAAATACCACACATGAAATGAGCTGTGACTTATGTTTTAATATATAAGATTTCAGTTTCCAAAGTCATAGAATTAACTTTTTAGATTTTTTTCAAAAAGTTTTTGTAATTTTGGATTTCTTTAAAAATATTAGAAAACATATTGCCTTTTTTGGCCTTTTTAGTCAACATAAACCTATTCTAAATTGCTTTTAAAAAAAAACCTCTGTCGCTGTCTCTCTCTCTCCCCCAAAATTTGAATTAGGATGGAGTTCAGATACAGAGCCATCGACACCGATCGGCCACCTCCTGTGAAGGACACTGCGCCATCTCAGTCTCCGAATCCAAACTATTCCTTCTTCTCGGCAATACCAATCCCAGGTTTCCTCCTTCTCATCTCTCTTGTCACGATAACAAGTTGTTATGATTTGACTGGCTTAACATATTTCAAACAGGAGATTATACGCATAATACGTTCGTTAGACAGTTTCTGTAACGTTATCGTGTTGAAGTCTGGCGAAATCTCTTGATGTTTTTTCATGTAACTGACACTGAAACATGATTGATTGTGATCATGAACTAAAGCTCAAGAAGCACCATAATTTAAAGGCATATAAAAAATTGAGTGAATTGGTTTAAAACCCTAAAAGAAGGATGAAAGTAAGAGAATATCTATAATGTGACAAGTTTGTGTTTATGGAGGAAAGTATCATGGTGTGGGATTTAGGGTATTGGCTTCATTAGAGCAAAAATTTAGTGTATGGGGTGCAATTTCTCAAAAAAATTTAGTGTAGTGGTTTATTCGATTTTTTATATGCTTTAGGCACCTCAATACATAGGTCATGGCCTGCTTTGACATTGTATCACGCCTTATGTCTCGAATTTAACATTTGTACAAACTCTTTTTGTTGTTGTCTGTATTCTTAGGATGCAACATAAGACCAAGAGGGGACTATGTCCAACGAGAGATTGAGAAGGAGCAAATCCGTCGAGAGATCATTGCAGCGGAAACTGCGAGAAGAAAAGAGCTTATAGCTGAGGTTGCACAGGAGATGGCTATAGAGAGAGAAATGGCCATAAAAAGTATCGCAGAGAAGGAGGATAAGATAGCTACGTGGATCACTCAAAGGAAGCTTTCAACACATCAGAGCCACAACAACAACAATTTTCTAAACTGAAGCGTACTTACAGTGATCCTGCCATGTACACAAGCCCCAACAGTCTAGTTACATCACCAATGAAGAAAATGCCTCCATTACAGCAAATGCTTGAGGCTACAAAAGCTAAGGAAACATCTGTCCTCGAGTCTAACAAGGACAAGTTGATTATATTGGTAAAAAAAACTTTCATATATATATATATATATATATATATATATATATATATATATTTGGTAAAAAAAAACTGATTTCACCTCTTTACCGGAAAACCCATACAATTTAAATAGTCTTTTCCAGCGAAAATTGATCCTGAGTGGCGGAGTGCTTACTAGACTAACTGTTTGTTCGTTGTTGTTTTTTTTTTCATATTTTGATAGGGAATAAGGAGTGTTTGTTTCTCATATGTTTTTCTCTTTAATTCCTTTGTAGCAGGATAGGCCTGATCCTATAGGAGAGGATACTCAAACTCGTCTTGGAAGAGCTAAGCGTAAAGCAAAGGATGTAGAGGGTGGTTTGAACGAACCTTCCAAAAGAAAAAGACCGTTTACGTTTTGGTGCGACCTTTGTAATGTTGGAGCTTATAGTGAAACAGTCATGAGGAATCATGAGTTAGGCAAAAAGCATAAAGCTGCTGTTAAAAAGCAGCCTGAGACGAAGGCTGCTTCAACCTCTCATGCTTCCCTTACAGCTCCACAATCAGAAGCTATCACAGTAGTGGCGAATAAGCAACGTCAGGAAGTGGATGAAATGGCAGAAAAAGAAACGGGAAAGAAGATAGAAGGTGAGAAGAAAAAGAAGGTAATCATTCGGTGCGAAACTTGTAACGTTGTGACGTATTCTGAGAGTGTGATGGAGACTCACATGCTTGGGAAAAAACACAAGGCTATGCTTAAGAAACATTACTCTGAGCAGTTGCTGGAGACTCACAGGCTTGAGAGGGAAAAAGCATCTACAGTCTCAGTGAAATCTTTAGATGCTGATCCAAGCGAGGAAGCAATGGTTTATTTCTTGGGAGAGAGCCTCTAGCTAGCTGATTTAGCTTTAGGTTATATGGAATCAGAGATTTGAATTTCATTTAGATATGAAGAAAGTGTTCTTCTCTTTTTATATTGTATTTTTAAAATTATATTTGGAACCTTGAAATAGAGAAATCAGTGCCATTAGAAAGACTTGAATATGTATGTTAAATGGAATCATGATCTCCCAATATTATACTCCAGTTCCCAACGCACCTATGTAACAAAAAGCATCCGCAAGATCAATAGATCATGTTATGGGCGAGGAGAAAAGATGCCAAAGGCTATATTTACACCAATGCCCTAAATGGACACTAGATGGGATGATCAACTTTGCAACGTGTATGTTGCAATCAATAAAAGGAAGATAGTACACACATTAAAGGATAAATCTCATTTTTTTTGACAACGTATGTTTATTTCATTAGTCAAATTTGAGATATCCGAAAATCTATATCAGAATAGAATAACCAATAAAATAAAACTTTATATAAATTATCTAGCCCATCTGCTGCTAAATTACTCGCCTGATGAATATAGGAGATAAAGAAATTCTAGAAATCCCCTCTTAGGCTTGAAATTTCTTTTTAATTCCATTGAGAAACTTTGTCATCTACCTGATCATGAATCACCAATATCAGCTTTTAGCAATCCATGAAAATGACACCAATAATGATAATCAAATAGCAACATAGCAGAAATAGCACCATCTCTGTAATAAGTAAATGCCTCTTTGTCTCCAGAAGTTGTCGGAATGACTATCGGCTACAACTGTAAATGTTTTATCAATAAATTTTCATTTATACGCGATCTTGGCATAGGTAGTAATCCGTTATATAACTCTTTTTTTATTTCCTTTAATTTTTCTTTTGTGAGAAAATTTTCTCACAAACAAAGGAATTTTATAGTACGAACTAACATAAAAGCGGACTCGTTTCTAATAAAAACAATATTCTATCTACTTTCAATTTTTCCAATCAAAAAGGTATTTATTAACCATAATCTAAGAAACGATGAACAACTCACTATTCACTCAGGTAATCAGTCATAATTCTGATGTCGGAGAGATGGCCGACTGGTTGAAGGCATAACATTGAAAATGTTATGTAGATTTTGTTTACTGAGGGTTCAAATCCCTCTCTTTCCATACTTTCAACTAAATAATCAATCTTACGTGATTGATCCTAACGTATCAATATAGAATATAATATTTATTACATCTATTCCATGAACGGAAGAGGGGGATACACATTATGCCATAATTTTGAGTCGGAAGAAAGAATTCAAGAAGGCAGATCTATTCATTCTATCGATAACCGAGCCGAATCTGGTGTATCGTAAGGGATTTGTTTTTTCTATTGATTCCTACGGATTGGATCAAAAACAATTCTTGAAGGAAGTTTTCAATTCCAGGGATGACTTGAAGAAGAAATATTTATTGGAGAGATTCATTGTTAAAAGATCATCAAAGATCTTTGAAAAACACGTATACAGATTATAACAAAAAAACTCCTTTTGTCATTATTGTATTTTAGTCTAAACTTAAAAAAAATCTTAACAAACCGATACCATTCTAGAGTATTTTATCTCAATACCACCTCGACTTCAAAAATACTATATAAGAATCTAATAAAAGCCATTACTAATTTCAAAATGATAAATCCATAATTTACCAATTTAGTTAATTTGTGTTAGTTTAATATAATAGGTGTTGGTGTTTATAAAAGCTCTCCCATAAATTGAAGGAACATTATAAATGAGAAAGGCATATCAATATAATTCAACATATATTTATTACGATATCCAATTTCCTTCATATTTTTCTCAACAAACAAAGTAATTAAATAAATATATAAAACAGTAATTATAATACTGTCGTTTTTAATAGGAATATATATTTAAATTTCATGGAAAGAAGTGGTTGGAATTAAATATCATGTGACAATTTGTAAGAAGAAACCTTAAAAGATGAAGACGCACTTGTATGCAAGATTTGATCAGTTAAAAATATAACAGCAATATTAAGTTTCATATAAATATATATTAGTATAATACTTATATATATGTATATTATATTTATAATTATCAATATTAAATTTATTACTTATATAATTGATTATTTATAAGGTATCGAATAGAGTTGATTGTTGGTGATTTTTTAATATTTCTAAATAAATAGATATAGTTGCGTGCAAGAAAATATTGCAGTACATGTATTTCACAATTGTAAACATTTTTTCTAAAGTATGACATATTTGTCTTTATAAATGAGTTCATGTGCTATATTGCACGGATTCTTTATCTAGTATTAGTAATAACAAATTTTAATGATATATATCTTTCATGAAAAACTTTAATAATATGTATTACTCTGTATCTTTTAAGTATACTTGTTTTATATGTCAATAAATTATCTTGTATTGAAAATCGGATATAGATCTTTTAAAAATATAAAATTTATTGGAGAAACAACTCATAAAATCTACCACTTAGTTAATTTTGTATTTACTTTCAAATTAAGAACCTGATAATATTTTAATATATATATAAGGATTAATGAATCCAGTAGATATTGAAAGTAATAATTTCTTGGCTAATTGGTAATATTCCTTTACATTTCTAGAAGATCATGTTCTTGATAATATCTTTCTTGCATGTTTCAACCCAAATCTTGTCCGCGTCCTTCTAACTCTATATAAAAGAAAACCCATTTAGTTCTAAACCATAACGGCCAATCTTTTTCATCATCCGAAGAAAAAAATATTTAAAGAAGAAGAAATGGCGCCTTTGAATCCTGTTTTGCCTCTAGTATTCCTCTTATTGACGACGTTCTACCACCTTGGCGAGGGCCGTGAGGCTCACACATTTCTTGTGGGAGGATCAGCTAACGGATGGAAGGTTCCAGAATCATCTGACAACAAGACTCTCACCCATTGGGCTGAGACCCAAAGATTCCTAGTAGGAGACAGTCTCGGTACAGATCTCCTATTTCTTTAAATTTTGTTCATCTTATGTAACGAAATGGTCCAATGGATACAGGGTTAATACTTAATAGCGATTATTAATCATGACTATTACGGTTTTTTATATGAAAATGTTTATGCTATGTATTGATTTTTTGGTTCACACTATAGTTTCATGATGATTTATGAGTCGATATAAATTAATTAAAATATAATTATATAAACCACTAATACAAATTCAGGCTTGTTTTAACATTATTTTTGCATGTGACAGAGTTTGACTTCGATATGACGAAAGATTCGGTGTTCCAAGTGACAAAAGAAAACTACGAAAAGTGCATTACAGAAAATCCATCGAAAAACTATACACACAATAAAGTCATCCTGAAACTTGATGTCTCAGGTCCACACTACTTCATCAGTGGAACTCCTGGTAATTGCGCTAAAGGTGAGAAACTGATCGTCGTGGTTGCGTCAACTGGACACCCGCCCGCACCACCCTCGCCCAAGCCCGTACCACCCACGCCCAAGCCCGTACCAGCTACTGCTCCACCAACTCCTTCAAAGCCTTCTACTTCCCCAACACCAGCTACTGCTCCACCAACTCCTTCGAAACCTTCTACTTCCCCAGCACCAGCTCCAAACGCTGCCGCTGGGTTGGTTGCTGGAAGTGGCATCTTCTGGGCCTTTGTTGCTGTCATTGGATTCGCTTGGGCTTAAGCCTCTTTATTAAAAGATGAAATATTTGTTATGGAACCAAATCAACTATGTTCTAGAAAATAATGAATTATCTGAGTTTATGTCATATTTGACATTTACTAATAATTAATTTACAACATTTTTTGTTCTTGTCAACAAATTTAATTTTAATACATACTGTATCAGTTATTGTCCTAGCAATGATTAATCATCTTGGTACCTAAACATATCATATAAGTTATTTAGTTGACAAAAATAAATGACTGACCATGGCTTGATTGTTTATAAAACGCTTTTTCCCTAAAATTGTAAAACGCTTTTTTCCTAAAATTGTAAAATGCTGTCACTAGGTGATTTTCATTCAAATACTAAAAAAATATTTTATCACCAAATATTTCTAGATCAAGTTTATTCATCATGTTTATGAATTTTAATATAACTAAATTTTGATTTACGTTTCCACATCACCACAATCCATGATAGTTAGTAATATAGTTGCAAATGTTAAAGTTTAAGATACGTTGATTATTTTATTTTCTGTACAAACGACGTATTATATATTTTAATAATTTTAACTTGTGTCGCATTGAATTATAGTTCATTCAATTATTTTTAGCTTAGTAACTTACATAAAATACTATAATATTTTTATTTATTATTTGTAAAACTAGAAAAATTCAATATTTATATATAATATTAGCTCAATTAATTATTTAAACAATAAGTTAATTATTTTCACAAACATTATGATCTTAGAAAGAAGATAGTTTCCACTAGTCGTTTGTGATAGATCTATATTTATGTAGCTTCTTAGGTCTGTTATACAAAAATATCCAAACAAGCTAGATTTAAAATCTTGGTTCTCTGGAGTTTGGATACAACTTGAACCGAACCGAAACTTGAACTAAGATCCGAAAAATCTGAAATTAGTTAAATATGTTAATGTTTTTTTATATGTTAAGCTAATTTGGATATTGAAAGAATTTTGTAGCTTGTTTTATATGTTATTTTGAATAATTTAAGTTAGCTTAGGTAATTCAGTTAGTTTTAGTTATATTTATGAATAAATTATATAGTTTGAATATTTTTTATCCATCTTTTCTTACTACTTGTCGGTGATTTCAGACATTGGTTATACGAATATAATCCGGAGGAACCGAACCCGATCCTATAATTAGTAAAATCAAAATGGAACTTATGAAAATAATACCGAAAATTCTAAAATTCGAATCAACTGAACTGAATCCGACAGGGTCCAAAACACCGAAGCCTATAGATTACTAGAGTTTTCATACAACAGAGAACATCAACCATATTCAGGCGAGTACGACAGGAGTGGAAGACATGTATGTATGGCAATGGAAAAACCCGGGGATTACACCGGGGCTATTACTCCTTCGTGGATACATACGGATTCTCCTCACAGACTGCAACACTGCCCGATAATTTTGCATGGCAGAAGCATGTGTGAACAGTGAAGACATCGCTGGAGTTGAAATTGTTCATGTGGAAACTGGCTCGCAATGCCTTACCTATTGCTGCTAATCTCAAGGCTCAAGGTCTTAATATCAACTCTACATGCCTACATTGTTGGAATATTGAAACCGCAGCTAACCTTTTTTGGAATGCCCTTTTGCACGTCAAGTTTGGAAATTTACCCCAACTAGGAATCCCATGTTCGCCTCTACTCCCACCTCAATCCGCCAACCTCTGGCTCAAGCGCCGACTATTGTCTGTCTGCCTCCAACAGGTATCTCTGCATACATCTTTTCTTGGGCATGTTGGTCCTTATGGAATGCGCGAAACCTGCTTGTGTTCAAAAGTAGAAATGTCACAGCTCGCAGTGTGATGATAGAGCCATCGAAGGAGCCTGAGAATAGTTGGTGGCTCAGTCACCTACTCCATCTCTGCTCCAACCTGCTCGTCCAACCTGCTCGTCGAGACGCATTATTTTTTCCCTACCTTTGAATACTCTTATTGGCAACACAGATGCTGCTTGGTCGTGTTCTTATTTGTTTTCAGGCGGGGTTGGGTATTCAGTCACTTTAACTAAAACTTATAACTATAGCTTCCCATTTAAAACGATGCATTCTAAATAAGCTGATATAAGAAAACATAAACAACTCCCCGGGTCTATTAGGGTTCAACTCCTCTCTAGTGCGAGATTATTAGCTCCATACGTGGCCACGCGGATATGGGTCCATGCTTACGATCTATTTGAATATCCGGGAGAGGGTCTATCCGTGGGCTGCACTTCCCAGCCGGAGGTTAGGTATGTATCTTTAATAGACCCGGATTTAACCCTTTCGCTTTCAAAAAAGAAAACATAAACAACTAATATTTCACATAAGTCTATAACCATCTCTATTATGTGAGGACAAAATGAAGTAAATCGGCAATAATGTTGAAATATCAGATAATATTAGAATGAAAATGAATATTGATTAAGTATCGAATGTTCTATAATTATTTTAAATGATCTAGGATTAAGCTGACTGAAGTTAAGGAACAATTAGAATGCAAGTGTTGAGGCCGGTTTCACATTAATTCAGTCATTTTTCTCTGTTTTGCCTGAAATCCAATACTTCAACTGTATCGATAGTCTTCACTCCTGTTAAGTTTAATGGCATTTGATGTATGGAAATTACATACAGGCGTATGTTAACGTGTTCTGAATTAATGTATATATAATAGAGCATACATGGATCTTAAACTAAACAGAACGAGAATAGTCTTGTTTTAGCCCAAACATTGTATCAAATGAAATTCTTGGGATGAGGATAGTGAGCATAACAATTTTCAGGGTTAATCTGTAGAATGCTTTCGTAATTTTATACATATTGTCTTCCTCCATTAAAATACTGAATCTATTTTTCTTAAACAGATAAAGAGAAGAAAAGCAGAAGAACTTAATCGTGGAAAAATAATAAAAGTGTTAATATAAACTACATCTATCTAGCTATACTAATAAAGTAAGCTTTTTATCTCCTTGGGGAGAAAAATGTCATGTGGCATTTTCTTTTTAATAATTAAAATATTTTTTTCAACTTAAATTTAATGAATTTTGATATTAATTGTGAAATAAATGGGGGGAAGGGAGGTTAAACTTTTCTTGATACATGTCTAATCGTTTATAAGAGTGTTTTGAATCTGACCCAGATCCGTAACTGAACTGATAAATCTGTGACTCAATAGAAATCGAGTTTGAGTTTTATTGCAGCACTGGTTGAACTAATAGATAATTTTTATTTTTACTATTTTTAGTTTAAGTTTATTTTGAAATTATTTTTTATATTCCAAATTTCTAATTAAAATTTTGAAATTTAAGTTTTATTTTCGTCTTCTTCTTCTTCTACATTATAATTTACGTTTGCAAAAAAAATGAATCATGATTGTGCTTGAGCTGCACGTCCGTAAAACAGACTGAAGCACGATGAGATTTATTATTCCCCTACACTACAATTTACTTTGGCGAGAAAGGTGAGTAAATTTTTTTTTTTTTATTTAATTTAATTTAGTACAAATCATTACATTTTTAATTTACAGATAAAATAAAATAAAATCATATGATCATATGAATTACAAAACAGAGTTTGGATTGTTATAACAAATCATTACATATGAAGAAGAAAAACCTGGCGAGATTGATTTTAATAAGTTAGAGAATGCTCTTACTGAAAAATATCCCAAAAATGATGAAGTGACAAATTTAGAAAAAAATTGTTAGTAAGTTTTAAAATTTAGAGAAAACCAAAATTAGTTGATGTCATCTGGTGTTAGTTTATTTTTGTTATTGACAAATTATTACAATAATGTTTTAATTCTGGTTTATTTTGGATTGGAAAATGTCTTGATTTTTTTAGATGTCATAATTCTTATGTTACACTTTTTTAAATAGTCTAAACTATTCTTAATATTTTGTATGTACACTTAAAATTCTTAACTTTATTTTTTATATATATTTGTTTTCATAGCTAATATATTACTCCCTTTGTTTTTAAATAATAGATGTTTTGAGATTTTCACACTTTTTAATAAAACATATTAAAACTTACTTATTAGTGCATAGTTTTTTGTTATTTTATATTTCCTATATTTCTAAACCAATAAGATTTCAAGAAATGCAATTAATGTTTTTGAGATTCATAATTATTCATAATTAGTTGACAAAAATTACATTGAAAATATGAAAAATATATCTTTTTGAAACAAAAAAATTTTCTAGAACATACATCTTTTAAAAACAGAGGGAGTATTATATAACAAAACTAATTTGTTTATGAACCTGCAATTCATCTGCGGTTAATCCAATGATCCAGTGATTCGATAAATCATCTGATTCAGTGTCCGGGTCGGGTTTCAAAACACTGGTTTATAGGATTTTTTTGTATTTGATGTTGACGATGGAGAATATAGCCTCTACAATTCTCCGTCTTTAACGCAATCGACGTAATCATTCATATAATCAATCCAGAAATCACATTCATCCCACCATCTCCTATTGAATGCTTCTTTAGTTCCTGCTTTCTCAGTTTCATTGTATATGTATAGATGGTGTGAGAGTTCGGACGATACTCCCTTTACTTTTTCCAATTCAATCATTGTCGAATTTCCAGTTTCATTGCTCGGAGTTAAAGACAAATCAGTGTAGAGATGTTCAATTTAGGCTACAATAATTTTGGCAAGCTTGAAATGTTAAGAAAGGAGAAAAATATTGGGGTTGATATGTTATTGATTAATGGGAAGGTACACCGATTTCTTATTTCAGTTTACCAGTTAATGATTGCTTACTTTTAAAGTATCAGTTTTCTTATGCATCATCTCCTTTCTTAGATGGTGCTTCTACATGCGTTAATCAACTTTCTCAAGTTTAACACTTTTAAACATTTCTTGAAAGAAAACTCAGTCTATGACACGAGTATTTAAGATTCCAACTAAAAAAAACTTTTTTATGACTATTAATTTTTATTCTATTTTTATTAAATCGATTAGTAACAACTACTTATGCTATTTTACTTTGAACTAAATAACTTCAAACAAAATAATATATTACGATCGCTAATCATATAAAAAAATCAGGAAATATTATTTTTTACATATTTTTATTTTACATATTTTCTTTACTAAAACCATATAATAAATTATGAATTTAAATAAAAAAAACATACAAATACGGCGCGTATCGCCTGAATATCACTAGTTTATAATGATTGTTAGAATTTTAAAAACTAATAGTTATTGACTAATAGATTCTAACATTCTTATAAAATCAAGTATTATTGGTTTGATGATTCTTTAATAACATATACAATCCATTGTTATTCAAAATGATTGGATTTTAAAGATTATAATTCTATCAAAATCTTGTGTTATTTGGATTTGGATTCTTAACATTTTAAATCATAAAACAAGACTTTCAAAATATTGCAGGTATACTCAAGATTCTCAAAATCATTGTAATACAATAGTTTATAGACTTTTGAAATATAAAAACTCAGTAGAACTTTTTATAAGTTTAACAAATTTCTTAATTCTCAAAATCATTGTAGTAAAATAGTTCTAGCAAGATATTTTCATGGAACTAAGTGTGGTGGAGTGACACATCTGAACAAAAACAACTTTTTGTTTTCGTTTTGCCCATTAAGATCAAGTTGGATTGTAATTTAAATTTTGGTCCAAATGTGCTTTTTTACCAAAAAAATTATATTTCTTCAAAACAAACATGCTTAATTGTCTCTGGGCGTACCTTCAATTTTGCATGCTAGATTGCTAGTATGGATTCGTACCATTTCTTAATTCCTTCTACGATTTCCAGTAACCATATTATTACATGTGAATGTTTGCATCTATCTGACAAATTTCCATTCGAATTTACAACTCCAGCTCTTCTGGGTCCGAGTCTGTATGGCCCAAAAGATAAAATAAGGCCCTAGTGGGAAGATATTTTGGCCCACAAAAGACCCATTCTATATACCATTTCGGTCAGAGCATACTGATATCCCGAATGGGACAAATGGAGAGAAGACAGCATGGTGGACCCGACCCGGACAGCAACAAGAAGAAAGTCAATAATTTCACAACTCCCTCTCTCTCTCTCTCTCTCTCTCTCTCTGCTTTCTTCATTGCCGTCAGATTCGACTGTAAGTTTATCTTCATTCTTCTATATGTTCCTCCCGAGATCTCAGTTGCTGAAAACTGTCCGAATAATATTTGATTGAAGTACGTTTTTTTCCAGTTTAGGGAATTCATGAGTTGAAGCTTAAAGAAGAGTATGTTTGATTGTGGCACAACAAATGGAGTCAAATCTCAAGTAATCAGTGGCCATCGTGAGAAGTTTATCAGGTAATACACATACATAGAGCTTAACCTCTTTTTAATTGAATCTAATCAAAAAGCAGTTTCTAAAAAATATCCGAGTTTTCTTGATTTTCTTGAATCAGGTTAGAGAGTATGGACTCAAGGTACTCCTCCTCCCAGAGCTCCGATAACAACACGGGCCTAAACAAATGCACGTTAAACATACAAGGAGGAGGACCCAAACGTTTCGCTCAGGGAAGCAAAACATCATCCGGATCTTTCAAGAAAGGTTTCAGAAAAGGCTCAGAGGGTCTTTGGTCCATAGGAAGATCCATAGGACTCGGCGTCTCGCGCGCTGTCTTTCCAGAAGATCTCAAAGTGTCGGAGAAGAAGATATTCGATCCGCAGGACAAGTTCCTCCTCCTCTGCAACAAGCTCTTCGTTGCTTCCTGCATTTTAGCTGTCTCCGTGGACCCGCTCTTCTTGTACCTTCCGTTTATAAACGACAAAGCCAAGTGCATCGGTATAGACAGGAAGCTGGCGATCGTAGCGACGACGTTGAGGACGGTCATAGATTCTTTTTACCTCTTTCACATGGCTTTGAGGTTTAGAACAGCGTACGTTGCTCCTTCTTCAAGGGTTTTTGGGAGAGGAGAGCTTGTGATTGATCCTGCACAGATAGCTAAACGGTATCTGCAGCAGTACTTCATAGTTGATTTGCTTTCTGTGCTTCCTGTTCCACAGGTATATAACAACAAACAGACATCTCTTTAAGTTGTGTTACTTTGTTGATGTTTTTTTTTGCATTTTATTCAGATTATAGTTTGGAGATTCCTATACACGTCTAGGGGTGCGAATGTTCTGGCGACAAAGCAAGCACTTCGGTACATAGTGTTGGTTCAGTACATTCCGCGTTTTCTTAGGATGTATCCTTTAAGTTCAGAGCTGAAGAGAACAGCGGGAGTATTCGCTGAAACTGCTTGGGCTGGTGCAGCTTACTATCTGCTACTCTACATGCTTGCAAGTCATGTTAGTAACCATTTTTCTTATTCCTTTTTGTTTCTTTGAGGGAGTTATGTTCTGATAAGTGTCGTTTGCAGATCGTTGGGGCGTTGTGGTACTTGCTTGCGTTAGAACGCAATAACGACTGCTGGATCAAGGCTTGCCACAGCAGGGAAGACAGCAACTGTACCAGAAACTTTTTGTTTTGCGGTAACCAAAACATGGAAGGTTATGCTGCTTGGGACACTGTGAAGTATTCGATTCTTCAGGAAAAGTGCCCTGTCAATGTCACTGATGGGGAAGAGCCTCCTTTTGATTTTGGAATCTACTCGAGAGCTCTCTCCTCTGGCATTGTTTCGTCTAAGAAGTTTGTGTCAAAGTACTTCTTCTGTTTGTGGTGGGGATTACAGAATCTTAGGTAATGAAGAAGAAAAAACAAAACAAAAAAACCATTTAGGTTTTGAGTCTCTTTTTATAGTAATTAATCATGTGTTTTGTCAAAATTGCAGTACACTTGGTCAAGGGCTTGAAACTAGCACATACCCTGGAGAGGTTATATTCTCCATAGCACTTGCTATTGCTGGACTTTTACTCTTTGCCCTTCTCATTGGAAACATGCAGGTACAAAAAAATAACAAGAGCTTATTCGTTTTTTTTATGTATTACAAAGAAACAATATTCAAAGAGAAATGATTAGAAAATATATGAATTATCAAAATTAGATATACAAAAAAAAAAAAGATTAGACAAATTTGTGAATTTGTACCAACATTATTGCTCGATTTAACAGATTTAGACTAATTTAGATTGATTTAAACATATTTTAACCGATTTATAACGGTTTAAATCGGATTTTAAAGAAAATCGGATTTATAGCCTAAACCGATTTTTAGAACCATGTGAAGAAACATGTAATGACAGGCCTGTGTTTCTGTGACAGACTTATCTTCAATCGCTAACTATCCGGTTAGAAGAAATGCGAGTCAAAAGACGGGACTCAGAACAGTGGATGCATCATAGAATGCTTCCACCAGAACTGCGAGAACGTGTCAGAAGATATGACCAGTACAAGTGGTTAGAGACGCGTGGAGTTGATGAAGAGAACATTGTTTCAAACCTCCCAAAGGATCTTAGAAGAGACATCAAACGTCATCTCTGTCTAGCATTAGTCCGAAGAGTAAAGTCTCCTCTCTCTCTCTCTCTCTTTTATTAAACTCACTCCATTGTTTGAAACTGAACTGTCTCTCTCTCTCATTAGGTTCCATTGTTCGATAATATGGATGAGAGGCTGCTAGATGCAATCTGCATGAGGCTCAAGCCATGTCTATACACTGACAAGTCGTTCTTGGTTCGTGAGGGAGATCCTGTGAACGAGATGCTCTTCATAATCCGTGGTCGGCTCGAGAGTGTGACCACGGATGGTGGGAGAAGCGGATTCTACAACCGGAGTTTACTTAAAGAAGGAGACTTCTGTGGGGACGAGCTTTTGACATGGGCGCTTGATCCCAAATCAGGTTCTAACTTGCCTTCCTCAACGAGAACCGTCAAGGCCTTGACAGAAGTAGAAGCTTTCGCTTTGATAGCCGATGAGCTTAAGTTTGTGGCGAGCCAGTTCAGGAGACTGCACAGCAGACAAGTGCAGCACACTTTCAGATTCTATTCACAGCAGTGGAGGACATGGGCTGCTTGCTTTATCCAAGCTGCGTGGAGACGGTACACGAAGAGGAAGAAACTTGAACAGCTTAGGAAAGAAGAGGAGGAAGAAGAAGAGGAGTCTGCTGCAAGACTTATTGCAGGAGGAAGTCCTTATAGCATTAGAGCGACGTTCTTGGCTTCAAAGTTTGCTGCAAATGCACTTCGTAGTGTTCACAAGAACCGGACTAAGAAGTTGAATTTGGCACCACCGTCGACTAAAGAATTGGTGAAGTTTCAGAAACCCCCAGAACCTGATTTCTCTGCTGATTGCTGAAGATCTTTGGCCTTGTATTGATCAGATTCTTTTTTTTTTTTGGTTTTACTTGTACACAATGTCTAAGTTAAGAACAGATCAACTTGAAAGATTTATTTTTTCTTGGTTATAAAAAAAATACTTAGTTGGGTGTTTTATAAGTGCTTGGTAACACCCCAAATATTGTAATATAAAGTATAATATGTGATTTGCCTTCTTCTTTTTTGATAAGAACATTTGAATTATATTCCATTGAATTTTTTTTTCAAATATTATCCAATGACAAAATTTAGGTGTGTTGTCTGCAGATTGAGCTTTCGTAGATTCCACTTGTCTTTTATGCGTGGCATTGAAGTTGTTTTTCTAACATTGGATATGTACTAGACTTTGACCCGCTCAACCGAACGGGATTTTAATTTTATTTATATATTTACATATTTTTTACATTATTATATGTATATATTTTTAATATTAGTCATACATTTAAATATTTATTTATTATTATTTTGTTTTGTTAACCAAATATTTATTTATTTATGCTTATTAATTTTAGATAATATATTGTTGTATATATATAAGTTTAAGATATGTTAATTTATATACATGTATTATATAGTATGTTAGTCTGTTGGACAATATATTATATTATTTTAATATAAATATTTCTATTTATGAAAATAAAATATATTAATATATCATTTTAGTCTAGTTTTATCATATTTAGTTCAACATAATTATTATTTTAATTTGATAAATTATGAAAAATAACTAAAGTATGATAATTTTTTTATTTTTTTAAACAATAACTAAACTTATATTGAAGCATAATAATATTCTAAAATATTAAAATGTTGTAGATTATATAATAAAATTTATCAATAAGTTAATAAAATTAGATGTTATATATTATCTAATTTTATAATAATGTTTGTGTGATTTATAAATTATTATTTTTTAATTTACTTTTCTTATTTATAAATTTGAAATATATGTGAAAATTAAATTAAGTTGGACCTACATAATAGAGAAAACAAATTTTTGGATACTGACAAAGGTATTTTACAGAATTTTTAATTTTTTATAGATTAAAAATGAATTAGATTTTAAATTATATTTGATGATAATTAAAATTTCAAATAACTAATTTTCGAAATATATTTTAAAAAGATTTTAAGTGATTTCAAAAAGAATTTGATAGAATCTTCTTTCAAATATTTATTTACTTTTTTAATAAAAATAAGATATAAAAAGATTATCATAACATATGCAAAATTTAATAAATTTTATAAAGTTGATCCAAATTTTAAAGAATCACACATAAAATGAAATGGTGACTTCTATTTTAATATATAAGATGCTATTACAAACTATCTAAAGTATTACAAACAATTATATTTCTTACGTCACACTGAGATCTGTTGAACGTGTTTGTTTGACATGAGGAGCAACATGATCAATTGTTTTTGCAAGCCAACATATTCATCCGATGACACTAATGAAGTAATTTGACCCTTTTTTATATATATAAAGTCGATTGGATTTGCAGATCTCAAAAAAAATTTGTATGTTAAACGTTAAAACTAGTGGAAGATTAGAGACCAACAAATTGATAATATTTTGCTTATTCAAAATAAGAGGATTTATCTGTGGAAAACAATACAGCGATTGATAATCATTGAGGTGATTTTTTTCTGATAATCTGGATGTCCGGCGAATATACATCCAACTGATTAATTTCTTTGAGTTTGTCCATCGGTACCAGAGAGGTCCGGTTTTTCGTAATAAAAATTAAATACTTATATCGTCTGGCCACAAAAAAAAAAAATATGAGTTTGGTAGGTTTTAAACTCAAAATATTTAGCACATTTCCAAACCTGCCGTACTATTTTAACATGCTTCTGTAGTTTTTTATTGAGGTGATTTTGATTTTTTGAATGCAAAATTAAGCTAGACTATATTTATAGTTAATGTGATCATTTAAAATACAAATGAATTTGGTTCTGAATTTGGTTCTGAACTTAACTTCGTTATAACACAGATTATAACATAACATGATTGTATATACATATATATATATATATATATATAATTTATATTAAAAATAAAATTTCATAAGTCCATAAGATTAATATATTTGATATCTCAAAATAAGATTGATATTCATGCATTTTAGATCGAAAGTTAAATAGTTATATAAAAATTAAACATGTCGGAATTCTTCTCAAAAATAAAACTTTAAACACCTCAAAACAATTAAATAAACCAAGACCTATTTAGGTGAATATACAAAACATTCTCGGTAATTAGCTATCTATGCAAATTTTAAAAGTATTTGCAGATGTGGTTAATTGTTGGTACTGGTATGCCAATAAAACCCTCAGCTGCGTTTCACGCACCAAAGCCATCTACTGTGGCCGGATTTTGTTTAGACTGAATAATAACATCAGTTGACTCGATTTTGTTTAGACTGAATAATAACATCATTCGCTCATGTCATCATCACATTGCAAACCTTCGAACGTAACGGTAGTTATATTACAAACTTTATTTTACTGATATGGCGCTATGTCATCATCAATCATCCACATAAACAACTCGGAGACGGACTCATCGAGTTGACTCGGTTGCTCCACCGTGTCACCATCCGATTTGTATACATCTCTAGGGACCCACATCTCTCTCTCTCTAATATTTTTTCGCGGATCCACATCACATAGTTCCATCTGTGGGATCAGATTCTGCATCATCATCATCAAAAGGAATAAAAAGATCGTTAATGAATCTTTCGTTAGATTGAAATACACAGAAACATCTCAGATTTAAGTCATTTTTCAGACAAGAAGAGAGCTCTGTCAAACAGATTTCAAAGAAGAATCAATCAATAGATTATTGTGTAAACGCTACTTCCAAAAAGTAGATCTAAAAAAATAAAGTGTTATAGAGTAAGTGAGAAAGAAACAATTATTTTTCCGAGAAAATCTAAGAAATAAAAAAAGAATCTGGTGAAATGATTTATGGAAAAAAAAAGAATAAGAAATGGTGAGAGAGAGTTTGGTGCTTATTTGGTTTCTCATCTTCACCAGCCAAGCTTCTGCAACCATGACGAAAGAAAAAGTGGAGTAGAACAGAGAGAACGATGAGAGAGGAGTAGAAGAGAGAGAGCCATGAGAGAGAAATAGATTAATAGTAGGGGCATCTATGGGATTATGAAATGTTCAACAATGATTTTCCATATACCTAATTAAGTTTAGTTTCATAGGTATGCAGTGCAAATTCCCATAAACCAAACACTTAAATAGGGCTGGGCAAATAAACCGAACCCGAAAATCCAAACCGAACCCGATCCGATAAAAATGAATCCGAACCGATCCGAACCCGACATAAATACCGAATGGATCTTGTTTTTTGGTATTTCGGGTTATGGGTATTACCCGAACCGAACCCGAATTTAAATGGATATCCGATAGGATCCGAAATATTCAAAATCCCAAAAAGATCTACACCAAACATAATCTCAATTCATAATACGTATTCAAAATATATTAAGATATATTGAACATCTGAAATATTTATCTATTACATAAAGGTTGATGGTTTTAATACATGAAGATTGATGATTAAAAGTTGCTGTTAAATTTTGAAATATTTAGATTTAGACTTAGATTTTGTTTTCAGTAAAAAATGTTTCTTATTTCATCAGGTCGTAGTTTTCGTTTTATGATTTCCTTTTCGTTTTATTTTGAATGATCATGATTGATGTTTCTTTCTTGTTTTTAAATCCATTTTATTTATGTTTTGGTTACAAAAATGTACAAATTAGGTATTCGAAACCAAAACAAACCAATTTTATTTATGTTTTGGTTACAAAGTAGGTATAAATCAGATATTTTTAAACCGAAGAACCGATTGGGACCCGAACCCGAAAGTACATTGGATTGTACCGGTTCTTTGAAGATTTACTAACCCCGACCCGAACCTGATAGAATCCGAACCGGTCCCGAACCGAACTTTTAAATAATCCGAATGGGGCTAATTTTGATAAACCCGAAAAACCGAAACCCGATTGGATAAAACCGAAACCCGATTGGGACTCCGAATGCCCACGCCTACACTTAAACTTGAATGTATGTATAACAGTTAAAAGTATTTAAATAGTTATGTGCTTTTGAAACGCGAATCAAAACATAGTTTACATTTAAAAGAATCATGTGGATGACCAACCACTTCTTTCTATCTTTGTCAAAATCCATCCATGTTTTCACATTGATCAAGAGACATATCAGTAAACCTGTTCTCTTTTAATCTTGTGATTTCGTCTGTAAGTCGAATAAAATTTAACGCGAAATTTTCTTTTTCTAAACAAACATATTGACTATAAATATAGAGTATTCTCATTTGCTCAAAAATAACATCACCTTAATAATTACTTCAAAAATAACATCACCTTAATAATTACACAATGTCAATGGTCAACGGCTTCATTCGATTCCTCAGGATGTGATTGTATGATCATTATATAAGTAAATGTTTACTCCCAACTTTTAGTTAATCCAAATTCCACTGAAAAAAGCACCAATCAAATGGAATACTATTTTCACCTATTTATTATAATCTAATCTATTAAAACTGAAATATTAGTTAGAATTAACTCGCCGGGTCAGTTTTAGTCAAGTGGTTAAGTGGCACCCAAAGCACTGGGGTTCGACTCCACCTTCAAGGATTTCTGGGTGTGAGATTTCCCCAAGTGACAAAAAAAAAAGTTAGAATTAACTCTTAATTCACTTAATATTTACAATGTTTGTCACTGGGAATATAACTACTCATATATTCTATCATTAATTACATATTCATAATTGATGTCAAAAAAAAATTACATATTCATAATTTTAAAGCATTACAAAAGTTTCCTGATTCGAATAGTCTAACCGAATTATATGAGAATAGATTCGGGTAAACTAAACCAATAATATTATATCAATGATAACTATTTACCAGACACAACTCAGTTATATGTTTTTCTACCGCTATAAATCTCAGTCTCTGTATACTGCTGTGTTTATTTATTAATAAGCAAGTCTGTAAAATTGAGTGTATAACATAAAATATCCATGTTAAAATTATTTATAAATCATCACTGTTAAGGGCCAGTTTTCATGTAGTGCACGAAATGGTTCCAAACCATGAACTACAAAGTTGATGGTTTCATCAAATCAATTTGTGTTATGTATCTAATGTTTAAACATTCAATAAATTGAATATACTAATATTTCTTCCATAAACTAATCTACAAACTAAAGTTTATCGGCTATAAATAACTATCCAATTGTTTGTCATAACCACCTTAATATTAAACATGGTTTACTAACTTGGATACACAGAATCTTAACTAGCTCCACAAAATATTCTTTTAATATTACAGTTTTCAAAAATTGATTACAATTTACGTAAATTAAGAATGGTTTTGACATAGATATTATGCATATTAGATTTTATTTGCGATTTTAGATACATTCCATCTTAATTGATTCCACAAATGTTCCTAATATCATTCAAACTTACTTACTTTGGTGTACAATATCTCTAATTAATATCATACTTTTTTGTAAGTATTACTATCATATTATATTGATCTTTCTAATACGGATTGTATCCTAAGTCCTTGACAAACCATATATTGTATAAACAATAAAATACTAGAAACCAAATATATAAAATGAACAACAAAAAAAAATTATTTCCTATATCTATTCTATTAAAAAAGAATATAATCTATTAATATAAGAGAAATATTATACAAAAAATATAAACATGACTGGAAAACACAAACATAAAAATTTACTTTTCAAAAAGAATATAAAACAAAAATATAGGCGTCCTTTTAAGGATGGGTTAGAATCTAGTTACTATTTAAAAGGGGAAAACATACATACAAGTTTACTCTGAGTTTAGTTAGAGTAAAACAATTTACTCCATTTTCTTTTTTATTTATTTCTTTTATTGCAGTTTTTTTCCTGGAAAACGGTTATTTCATATCCAATATATCGCGATATATTCAATTCATACCCAACATATCAACATTATCGCGATATGTTCAATTCATACCTGATTTATATTTTCGTGCCAAAACATACATGAACTTATATGATCATGCCAAAACATATCTCACTTATAATTTTAGGTGAAATCATACACAAATCGCCACATCAGCTGACATGTCATCTACTTTTGTTCAAGTGGATGCTACGTCAACTAATTTTACTGACGATGATGCTATGTGTACAATTTTATTTTTAAAAAATAAATAGTCATTTAACATAAATAATTTGTATGTCAAATTTTATAAATTTTAGTCTTATATAAGAAATATATTCGTAAGTGTTTCAATCATATCACTAACCGTCCTTATAAAAGTTATATACGTGTTGTAATGATTCAAATCCATTATTAGTGTTGCAGTCTTATTACGATTTATTAATCATGGATATGTTATTTATATTTAAAAAAGTGGATTTTTATTATTGCGGTGAGCGTGGATCGAACACGCGACCTTCAGATCTTCAGTCTGACGCTCTCCCAACTGAGCTATCCCCGCTTATTGTCTTGATGAGTATGTTTATCATTAATATCCAAACACATATCTGTTTAAGAATATTGATGTCGTGAATGCATTGTTTTCATGATTAATCAAGAGTAACATCTGCAACAATAATATTGAATTTGAATAATTACAACACATATAAAACTCTTATAAGGACGGTTTCTGATAGGGTTGAAACATTTACGAATATATCTCTTATATAAAATTAAAATTTAATTAATTAATTAATTTTGTTAATTTTACTAAATAATAAAATTTATAAAACTTCACATTTTCAAAAATTTTATTTTTATTAAAATACTATGTAGTTTTTCAATACACATGATATCTTCGTCAGCAAAATTAGCTGAAATTGCATCTACGCGAACAAAAGTAGATGGCATAAGAGCTGGTGTGGCGACTAGTGTATAATTTCGCCAAAAAGTAATAAATTCAGGTATATTTTGAAAATATATTTTGGCAATATCATATAAGCAGGCCCGGCTTAAAACAAAGATGGACCTTGTACCATATTTTTTTCTTCATGAATGAATTTAAAAACTAGACCTTAGTTTATAAGAGTTTCAAAATTAAAGATCCTAAACTAGTAAAGAAAATTAAATAAATATAGGACCTAATGCATTTACACCTCTAGCCAGGGGTGGACCCAAGTAGAGAGGAGGAGATGGGGCCTGTGCTACACATTGTTTTGATTTTTTTTCTTTAATAATTATCTAAAATTTATGCAAATACCCCTAATTTATATATGATTTATAGTATGTGCCACATACAAAATAAGTTGCTCGGTCCGCCTCTGCCTCTAGCACAGCCTTAAAGCCGGCACTGCATATAAGTCAGACATGAATTAAACATATCGCGATAAGTTGGGTACAAAGTGAATGTTTTCCCATTATTTTCCACCTTTTTTACTTCGTATTACCCCCTCCCCCACCCACCTCTAGCCAGGGGTGGACCCAAGTAGAGAGGAGGAGGTGGGGCCTGTGCTACACATTGTTTTGATTTTTTTTCTTTAATAATTAAATTTATGCAAATACCCCTAATTTATATATGATTTATAGTATGTGCCACATACAAAATAAGTTGCTCGGTCCGCCTCTGCCTCTAGCACAGCCTTAAAGCCGGCACTGCATATAAGTCAGACATGAATTAAACATATCGCGATAAGTTGGGTACAAAGTGAATGTTTTCCCATTGTTTTCCACCTTTTTTTACTTCGTATTACCCCCCCCCCCCCCCCACCCACCCACCCTTTTTTACTTCGTATAACCCCCCTCCCCCCACCTCCAAATCAAACCTTGCTTAAATGACAAACCACTAGTATTATTCTTCAGGAGTTTCTTCCGAATTTCCAATTTGCTTAAAATGACTAAACCTTGTATCTTAGTTTCACGTGTACACCACCGCTTGCCCTTTCGATCTCCCTGCTCTTTAGTTTAACTTAAAGTATTTCCAATCTCATTTTATTTTTATTCAAAAATAAAATTTGGAATAAAAATATTTTAGTTTTATTCTAAGTTTACTCTATAATATATAAAATAAGTTTATTCTATAAATATAATCATTTATTTACTTTTGTCATCATTCTATTTTTCTAAAATATAATATTATCAAAGGTTTATTTGTGTAAATAGCCATATTTAGAAGAGAAATTAGGTAAGTGACAATGATTTTGACATAATTTAATGTCACTTACCTAATTTCATTATCCTTACATGTAAAAGGTTTCCAGTTGCAAGTGAGAGAATATGTGACGTTGTTCTTTCGGTGACGTATTGATAACCATATATCGATATAAAATTATTAAACTAGAATATTAACAAAAAATAGCACAATACATATTATTCAAATTTTAAAATGTCTATGATTGTAGAGAAAAAGATAATGCTCACCCCAACATTAACTCAAACCTTATATAAGCTAAACCCAAAACACTAATCGCTAAACCCTAAAAAAATATAAACTCTAACACAAATATCAAAATGCGCA
Organism: Raphanus sativus; assembly: GCF_000801105.2. Lineage (NCBI taxonomy): Eukaryota > Viridiplantae > Streptophyta > Magnoliopsida > Brassicales > Brassicaceae > Raphanus > Raphanus sativus. The sequence continues at coordinate 34,152,854 of NC_079514.1, read as the reverse complement.
AATAGTACATGTTATGAAACATTATTAGAATATAAACATTAAACCCAAATAAAATGGAACAAAATAAACATCATATGTAAATTGGTGAAATTATGAAATGACTATGATTACATGAAAGAAGTTAATGTTAACTTCAACCTCAACCCCCACCTTACAAATACTAAACCATAAACCTTAATCTTTAAATCCTAAACCTAAATATAAATCTTAAACTCAAATAAAATAAAACAAAATAAACAAAATAAAATAATACATATTGAAAAAATAATAAAATGTTTATGATTGCATTGAAGAAGATAATGGTAATCCCAATTCAGATTGACTGTAGAAAAACAGATGAAATTGACGAAATTAGAGAAATGAGATGGAAGAGACAACATAATATGAATATCATTCTATTCAACATCACATTGTATTATATTTCATTTGATGTCATAGTAAAATATATTTCATTTACATTTAATATATTATTTATTTTTACAAATTCTTATACACACCAATATATAACACATATATACACTAATACAAAACTCATCAATAGAACATGAAACAACAACAAACAAAATTAAACCTTCTTTTCCAACCATCAAATGAAATATAACATAGTAAGTAGTACAATATATATTAATAAACATAGTAAATAAGAGAAGAGACAAATTTAAAAGAAAGATAATATGTTCTATTTCATAAAATAGTATAGAAATACACGTTTTGCTTATCTACTGCCTCGTCTTCGAACCCAAAATTGGAACTTACAGGTTTTCACGATTCGTCTTCACTCAATAACATAAAATGAAATGTATGTATAGAAAAGATAGGGCATTTAGTTACTTACCATATTATTATTATTTTTGTTATACAACCCAATTTCCTTATTATCAAAATATAATTCAATTTTGTTATAGAATTACTTTGTTTTTAACGACGGAATAATATATGATCTATTGGAGATAGTTTTAGTATCTGGTTTTAGACAATGGATAAATTATTAAAATCACCCTTTGGAATAACTGCAAATAGCCAATGGTGATATTACAGTGCCAAGAGTATAAAATTCCCTCAAAAATCTAATTAAATGGCACTGACCTACTAAGGCCTAGAAAGATAAAGATTTTACAGAAGAATTATATTCTTTATATTCAATCAGTTATTGTTAATAAAACATTTAGAAAATTGTTTGGAACCGGCAAATGTTCTTCGAATGATTATTCCACTACAATTTCATATAACTTTTGGTGGATTATAACATCTAAGAAAATTAAACTACTTCAATACAATTTATTTATTATATTTAATAATAAAAATATGTTTCTTTTTTAAGTAAATTTTTGGGGAACATATGGTTTTTCTTTTTACTAAAACTCAATGTTTCAAATTAAGGTTTCCAATCCATTTTAGATGGAATTGTTAACAGAGAAGCCAAACATTAACGAAATATTAATTAAGGATTTAAATACATAAAATTTTAGTTGGGAATTTTTTATTCAATATAAAAATGTTCGGGTTTAAATTACTAAAAAATCTTATTGATTTATAAAATTTGATTTGTTTGAACTAGTGCTAGTAGGTTTGGGCTAACATATAATAAAGCCCAAAAGGTTTCCAACGGTATCTTCACGTATAAATGCATAATGAACAAAATGATATATTTTTGTATCTTGTATTATATTTATCTATACCCGTCACAAGGGTATATATCACCTTTACCAAACATGATAAATCCCTTATAACATGATTATTAGGCAGTTCTTAGGACGATGTTTTTAGCGGAATATAAGAAATTGTTTCTTAACTTTTAACTAAAAACGCAAGAACTGGGCTATGTGCGAGCATATTACGTGGGGCATGTGCGAGCAGAAAGGTTCGCCTGCACAGTCGGGCTACTAACGTTTACTATTTTTCAGCTCTTTTCAATATTTAAAGTTTAAACTCTTCTATCGATTTTACAAAAACAAAAAAAAACGCTGAATTTGGTGATGTTTCACTTTTCAAAAGTATTAGACAAACTAACTTTTTTCAATAGTAATATTGATATATGCTAGTCATACGACAAACATTTTTTATTTATAAAAATCATATATGGTCATTGTTTGTATGATATTATAAAAAGAATAAATTATATTATTTATTTGCTAGCAGTCGATTTAAAACATCATACAGCGTTGTTGTTTTTGTATTTATGAAATACGGAGCTTATTTTTTAGTTGAAATATTATAAATGGTCGCATATGCAATAACGTATGTACAAAATAAAAACGTTGTAAAGCTAAGTTCAAAAAAAAAAAACGTTGTATATCTGAATGCTTTTTCTTATTACACTATTGCTTATTTGTTTTGTGTAGCATGTATCAAAACCGTATATACGACTACATTTTATCTTTTTTAAAAAAAAAGTTTTAAAAAAAAACACGGTTACAAAGGCATATATAAAGCATGCACGCAAAATAAAATAAGGTTGAAGAATAGTAAATTTTTAAATATCACGCATATATAAAGCATGCTCTTTTTAAATATTGAAAAGAGCTGAAAAATAGTAAATTTTTGTTAAAATAGTAAACATTTTGACCAAAAAAAAAAAGGTTGAAGAGAAAGAGAGCAACAGAGGGAGTTTGGAAGAATGATATCAAATAGGGAAATTGCAGTAGAATAAACGCACTCCGACGAAGATTTGCCGACTGTCTTTTATTTTGTTTTTACTTTTACACTTTTACTTTTATCTTTTACTTTTCAATGTACTTTATTTTACTTTGAAATATTTTGCGGATATTTTAGAATTCCAAAGCCAAAACGCAAGTGTTGCTTGTGTGGTGAGCTTTACTTCACGAACTTCTATAAAAATATCAGTTGATGGGGTTTTGTGTATATAGCTTTTAAGCTTTTTCATCTCATTTATCTTGTTCTCCCTTTTTGCGAGTGTGAGAAATGTGAATCAAAATCTCTTGCTAACATGGATGATATGTTTAGTCTTTTTTTTTTTTAATTTCAATATGCAAGTCTTTTAAGAGATTTGACCTACAATTTGTTCCAATGGAAGTTTTGATTTGAGCTTCACAAATTTTTAGATTAGATAACATCTAAGTTTTTCTAAAGTAGGTGATGGTGATTTGGTGATGAAAAGCATATCTATAGTATATTTCGTGGATCCGTCTCACACAAAATATTTCACTTTCAATTGGTTAATCAAAATAGAACGCCATAAACTCATTACAAACTCTTGATTAATCAGCTGACTAACCTATAAATTATATTGGAAGATTAATCGGAGAGTTAAGGCCGGATAACACGTAACCGAATAATATTTATAGACACTTATAAGAAAATGTCATAAGTTCTAAACTTTTCTAGTCTTCTAAAAAGTTTTCAAATCAATAGTTCTTTACTCTATTTTGATAAATAAATATTATATAAAACTTATAAATAATTTTTCAAGTTTCAACAGCAAAAATTTTGTTTCAAGAAAATTACAAATATAAAAACCTAACACAGAAAGAAACTAGTATTTTGCACTTTAATTTCGGATTCTATTGCTAATTTAAACTTATTTATGAGGGCGAATCATATAGAGGTAAATAGTTTGTAGGCATAGTACAATTATATTAGCATGAATATTTTTGCACCTAAACCATGTTTTTGGATTCATGGGCAGGTTATGCATGTATCATTACGTGCATTCAAATATTTATAATGCATTATTGTCGAAAAGTACGTCATATCTCGCATCATTAGAAAATATCCAATATCGCTGATGCTTTGAGTCTCACTTAATTATCAATATAATGTTATATGTTCTCAACGATGGATACACTTCAGTGGGTTATGTAGCTGCAAATATAGGAATGTACGTCGCATATGCCAGTAATGCATGTTTAATAAAGTTGAGTTAAATCATGATTACTTTTTTGTACTTTTGGTTTACCCGAACATAAATAGTGATAACTCAAAACAAATAGTGATAACTCTTCAAACATTGTTATGAAATCTCTATGCTTTCCTCTTCAGATAATTCTATGTGAATTATAACCCGTTTGGGTCTTCAGTTTCAGTAGCCTGCTATATACGTCACATGAGGACACATGATATGTTGCTACAACCTTTTCTGGTCAAAGATGTTGCTCTGAAATTATGATTACAGAAATGTTCTATAAGAAACAACTAGTACTAACCAGGCCGAGTTAATTCTGGTGATAAAAAGGTTACGGTTACAATATTACCATCCAGATTCGATTGGCACTAGAAATGATGTTTTAAGCTAATAATGGTATTAGGGTTGGTTGGTCTCGGACTTAGAGAATTATTTGGACCTAAGGACCAGACACCTCCTGGTATAAAAAAAACAACTCGTACTAAATGTATGTTGATGAAGCGGCCCAGATATATATATATATATTAATTAGTTTTATGAAATTTTTCTAAATTCAAGGTGATAATTATATATGTATATATACCTCTAAACCATAAATAATGACGTAAACCAACACATATTTTCGTATACCTGATGGTACAAATGATAATGGATCGAACTAAAGTGTTGTTTCCCATTAACTTCGAATGTGCTAGATTCGATTCTTCTTTCATCGAATTTCTGCAGAAGAAGAGTATATATTCAATTAAAAGCAGAAAGAACAAGTCAGGCGGACGAACACTATAAGATACAAATGTGTAGAACACGAATTTGAAGCATATATCATTGGTGTAATTTGTGTTTGTGAGAATATTGGCCCACATGATATAGATTAGATATTTTTATTCTTCTTTAAGTGGTTCAGAAAATAATATTAGCAAGCTTTTGTGAAAAGAGAGGCAAACATCAACGTTTAATTCGGCCACTTTAAATTTTATGAGGCGCAAATTATTGAGCAATATGATTCTGCTTCTAAATAATGGCTAGCTTTAAATATCAATCGTTTATTTACATAAATTCAAAATATTAATTTTGTATTATATATAATAAGAGTATTGCTATTTTATTTAAAATAATATATATTAAAACCCAAAGAAATTTTTTATTTCTAAATCAAAGATCTAAAATGAAATTTAATGAAAAATATGATGATAATATTTAACAGAAAACACATAAATCATATAATACAACAGTCAATTTTGCTTAAACATATATTTTATTTTGACTAAATTATATACTATGAAATGGGAGAGTTATTATTCTTCTTACTAATAGCTTTGGTAATAATAATGGGAGAATAACTTATTCATGGTTCAACTTAGCTCAAATGCGACAATTTATGAACTCAAGTACCATTATATCCTATTTTAACTAAACTATTCGCATTTGTATACTTAAACTAAAAAATTTGATTAATATCAATTTTGAAAAAAATCAGATGATGAGTTGAATCAGCTGCCACTTCAAATACAACAATAGAAATTGTTGAATATTTACACCTTCAGTTGTTATGTTGTTAATAACTAGAAAATAAAATTCTATATATTCTAATAAATTTATATTTTCAGTAATCTTAGTAAAATATAAATTTATATTTAAATCACATTTTATACTTTAATTACTACTGCTAATTTTTTTATATATGTCATCATATTAATAAACAATAAAATACTCAAAAGTTGATACAAATTCGTTGAGCCATGCAATACATTATACATGTCTGAAACCAAATATCATAATGATATCGTAGAGGCTTCACCGAAGTGTACATACGGTACGGAGGTTGGATCACAACTATAATAGATCTGAAACAAACCTTCACCACTATATTAAGAGAAACTGATTTCAATGTTGGTTCATGAATACAACGATCTCTTTTGCTAACGGAAAACATTTATTGAGTAATATGGATTATTGGCATATATACACACTAGCTAGGTAAATTTTAATGTTTTTTTTACCAAATTACATGTATATTAATCACAGTTTTTTTGCTCATAATTAATATTAGAAATGTTGCTGACAAAAAAATTAATATTAGAAATGTTATATGGAAATAGACTAAGCAACAAAAATAAGAAAAGGATAAAAGAAGCGTTACGTAATGTAATGATCACTGAAAATGCGTGAGAAGGAAAATAGGGAGACTGGTTGCATAGCATATTGCTCATGACCTCATCTTCATCTCCCAAAATGGGCAATTCTGGTCCATCTATGATGTTCTGTTTGAACTGTCCTTCAGAAGCTTAGCAAACAATCAAACTATCATCTTAATTACGCATATGGTAATTCTTCGATGAGCAATGTGAAAAACGAGTGAAAAGCAATCTTAATAACAACGAAACAAAGTGTCAATCACGCTACTACCATTGGTTATGTGTTTCTTCTTTATGTGTTCATTCTTTTACGTTATTAACATTCATACAAAAAAAAATCTCAATAAATTTGTTGCTTTTTACTATGAGTTTGAGAAGCATTTTGATGTGTTACATGATCGACTGGTTTAGAATATTACATGTTTTGTTATTTTTTAATCAAAACTTTAAAAAAGTAGAGAGAAACACGTGACAAGAAAGGATAACTAGAATCATAGAATAAGTAAATTGTAAAGCTAAATTATTAGTGTATTAAGTTTTTGAGAAGCCATAGTGTACTCCACGATATAAATGGTCAAAAAGGAAGAACACACAAAGTATAGGGACTTCTCAGAGAAAATGTAACACACAAATCACACCACATCAGGCAAGCCGGGAAGTAAGCCTTTTTCCGTATTTTACTCATTTTTTAGAAAAAAAATTCTTACTTTGTTTCACATTTCATGTATATTCTATAAATAAAAATGTCAATACCATGATTTTTTTTTTTGTCGTCCAATACCATGATTATTTAAAATTAGGGTTAAAAGGTTACAGTTACAAAATTACAGTGAAAATATGGAAGAAAATAAGAACAAGACAAAGGAAAAGGTGGCAGAGCACATCAGTCTCGTACCCACTGCCACTTGTATAGTACCGTGTTACTAGCGGTGGTAGCACTAGTACACTATACACGCCTATTCTTATTTTGTTTTATTTTTCCCTTTTTCTTACTCGAGACAAAAGATAGATTATTCATGATATTGAGCTATCTTATGATGACAATAACTTTTAAAAATGTTATTACAGTATTTTTAATGGTAGCAATTCTGTCAAGACCCATTAATAATATTAACACTTAGTATGAGTTTTTTTTATTTTCACTTAGTATGAGTTTTCCATTAACGTTTTTAAATATTACAAAATAAAGATAATAAACTATTATTTTGAATAATTTAAGATAATAATAAAATACATATATCAGAGCATAGCAAAGAAGAAAATTTAATTTGATTTTGAAATATTCAAATTAAGCACAAATATCTTTAAACTTACACTTATATTTAAGAGACTCATGCTAAAAATCTTCCACTGGTAAGTAAAATCTTAAATAATAGAAGAAAAACATAATCCAATCTATTGGTGACATATAGAGTTGAAAACCTATATACTTACAAACTACCAAAATCCAAATCTTTAACAAATTTTAAATTTCTTGCGCAGTAAATTGTTTAAAGAATGTCAAACTGAGATCATACTTCTTTTTCATATACTCATATTAATCTTGGGTGAGCTCTTTTATTATGTTTTCTCTCTCTCTTTGTGTTTGGTTGTGTGTGCGGATCCAACCAAAAAAAAAATACTTACAAATGACCAATTTAATTTAAAACTGGAAAACATGTGAAATTTCAACATACTTTATCACATACAATGCTATGAACCATTTTTGGGGGTTTTAGAAAACAAAACAGAAGAATAATATTTTCAAAAACGTACCCAATAATTAAGAATAATGCTCTATTTTAACTTTTTAAATTTCAAACAGGAACCAAAAGAAAAAAAAAAACTGATTCTCCATGCTTATGATTCTATTCCCATCCAAAAGTTGATAAAAATGTAAATGAAAACTTTTTTATGTTCTCATCCTCTATCTATTCCCAATGCATTAAGCTAATGTGCCACCCTTATTTATGTGTGAAACAAGTTTTCACAAAAATGGCATTAAAACAAAAAAAAGGAGAGAAACTGAACAAAAGTAATCTTCACACCAATACGGGTCCGTATCAGCTTTACAACCTCATTCTCCCTAGTCTCTCCCCCACACACTAACACAACTCTCTCTCTTCTACAAATCAAGAAAAAAAAAGCTCTCTGGTTTTAACCTGTTTCTGTGTGTTTGATTATCTCTCCCTTAAATTCATAACAATTCATACATAATTCAGTGCGTGCGAGAGAGACAAAGAAAGTTATTAAAAACAAAACCCAATAAAGAAAAGCAAAGCATCCATTTTTTTCTTCTTTCTTCTTTGTTGCTTTTGCTTTTCTCTCTTTTGTGGGCACAAACAAAACCATCAAAACAAAGTTTCTCTTCTTCAGTTTTTGTTTTTGTCTTTCCTTCTCCTTGAGGTAAAACCTTTCATGGCGGTTATGAAGAAAGATCCTTGTTTTCTCTTCTCTTTCGTCTCCTTCTTGTTACTCTGTTCCTCCACTTGTTCTCTCTCTTCTCAGCCCAGAAACCCTGAAGGTAAAGTATAACCAAAAAAAAAAAAATTACTTTTTTTTTATTATAGTTTCTTTGGGTGTTTGAAAGCTTCAAAATTTATGTTTTTTTTATGTGACCAGTGGTAGCTCTGATAAACATAAAGAACGAGCTACACGACCCTCGTGGTGTTTTGAACAACTGGGATGAGTTTTCTGTTGATCCTTGTAGCTGGACCATGATCTCTTGTTCTCCCGACAACCTTGTCACTGGCCTGTATGTGTTTTTTTATTCTCTCTCTCTTTGTTTTGGTTTCGAAAACAACATTAATATGGAGACAAAACTTCTTCATCTTCTTCTCCAATTGGCAGAGGAGCTCCAAGCCAGTCTCTTTCTGGTACTTTATCAGCCTCCATCGCAAACCTCACTAATCTCGGACAAGTGTAATATTACCACTTCACCCTTCTCTTTGTATTCTTTCTTCACAACAATACAACAACAAAAAAAAGTTTAAGACTTTTGCTTGTTTGTTTGTTTGTTTGTTTGTTTGTTTCTTCAGCCTCGATTCGACTTCTATGCTGATGGGTTTTGTTTTTTTTGTTTTTGAAGGTTATTACAGAACAATAACATCTCTGGCAACATACCACCGGAACTCTGTTCTCTACCCAAGCTACAGACTTTGGATCTTTCCAATAACCGGTTTTCCGGCGAAATTCCCGGTTCGGTTAACCAGCTCACTAGTCTCCTATATCTGTAACTCTCTCTCTCTCTCTTTAATAATCAAGAGCTTGTCTTCTTACTTAACCTCGTACGTAGCTAATTGGTTTTTTGTAATGATTCATTTTTAGGAGGTTAAACAACAACTCATTGTCTGGGCCCTTTCCTGCTTCTCTCTCTCAAATCCCTCACCTCTCTTTCGTGTGAGTGCTTTTTACATATTTTAAAACTGTAAATTTTTCTTTACTTTTTTTCTTGACTCCTGTTCTTGATGTTTTTGTTCAGAGACTTGTCTTATAACAATCTGAGAGGTCCTGTTCCTAAGTTACCTGCAAGGAATTTCAAGTAAGAGTTTTTTTTTTACATTTTAACTGTTCTTTCAAAGATTTTGACTTCATTTAAAATTGATTTTATTTTTATGAGTGTAGTATTGCTGGGAATCCATTGATTTGTAAAAGCAGCCCACCTGAGAGTTGTTCAGGATCAATCAATCCAGGCCCTCTTTCTGTCTCTTTAAGCTCCTCCTCTGGTAATAATATCTTCTTGACCTCTCTCTTTTGATTTTTTTTTAACCATTTTTTTTGTTTCATTAGTCTTTTAACCATTTGTGATTTTTTTTTTTGTAGGACGCAAGACCAACGTATTGGCGGTTGCGCTTGGTGTGAGTCTTGGCTTTGCTGTTAGTGTAATCCTCTCCCTCGCCTTCATTTGGTACCGAAAGAAACAAAGAAGGCTTATGATCCTCCGCATCAGTGGTTAGTGTTCCCTCATACCCTTGTTGGTTTTATTTTTCTCTTTGCTGTTCAAAGTTCAAATCTTATTGTTGTGTATGCAGACAAGCAAGAGGAAGGGTTACTAGGACTAGGGAATCTAAAAAGCTTCACGTTCAGAGAACTCCATGTAGCTACGGACGGTTTTAGCTCCAAGCACATTCTTGGTGCAGGTGGGTTCGGTAATGTCTACAGAGGGAAGCTTGGGGACGGTACAATGGTTGCGGTGAAACGTTTGAAAGATGTGAATGGAACCTCAGGGAACTCTCAGTTCCGAACCGAGCTTGAGATGATCAGCTTAGCTGTTCACAGGAACTTGCTTCGGTTAATCGGTTACTGCGTGAGTTCTAGCGAAAGACTTCTTGTCTACCCTTACATGTCCAATGGCAGCGTCGCCTCTAGGCTTAAAGGTATTTAACTCATTTTAGTTCACGAGATTGATATCATTTTTTAACTGATGTTTGTGTTGTTACCGTTACAGCTAAGCCTGCGTTGGATTGGAGCACAAGGAAGAAGATAGCGATAGGAGCTGCGAGAGGTTTGTTTTATCTACACGAGCAGTGTGATCCCAAGATCATTCACCGTGATGTCAAGGCGGCGAATGTGCTTCTAGACGAGTGTTTTGAAGCTGTCGTTGGAGATTTTGGTCTCGCCAAGCTGCTCAACCACGAGGACTCGCATGTCACAACCGCGGTTAGAGGCACGGTTGGTCACATTGCGCCTGAGTATCTCTCCACTGGTCAGTCATCTGAGAAAACAGATGTCTTTGGGTTCGGTATACTCTTGCTTGAGCTCATCACAGGGATGAGAGCTCTCGAGTTTGGCAAAACCGTTAGCCAGAAAGGAGCCATGCTTGAATGGGTAAGTAAGCCACTCACTCTAAAACTAGACCACATTGTATGTCTTAACAAGAGACGTTTGGTTGTGTAGGTGAGGAAGCTGCACAAAGAAATGAAAGTAGAGGAGCTTGTGGACAGAGAGCTTGGGACGACGTACGATAAGATAGAAGTTGGAGAGATGCTGCAAGTGGCTTTGCTCTGCACTCAGTTCCTTCCAGCGCACAGACCGAAAATGTCTGAAGTGGTTCAGATGCTTGAAGGAGATGGATTAGCTGAGAGATGGGCTGCTTCACATAACCATTCACATTTCTACCATGCCAACATGTCTTACAGAAGTATTACCTCTACTGATGCTAATGGAGACAACCAAACCAAACATCTGTTTGGATCCTCAGGGTTTGATGATGAAGATGATAATCATGCATTAGATTCTTTTGCCATGGAACTATCTGGTCCAAGGTAGAGAAAGAAAGAAAGATCATATCCCTCATGAGTTCAATTTTTTTTTTTTGGAGATGATATAGACATGTAAATTGTATGGAAATTTGAGATTATGGGGTCTAATGTTTACTATTTTGGATGTATATATTATTTATTTTGGAAGGTGTTTTTCTCTGTGTGTTTGTCTCTCTCAAAATCATTAAGACTTTATTTTGAGAATGTTTGTTATCAGTCACACATGTCTTTGAAGCGCTTGTTGTGGTCCAGGGAAAGCAATGTTTGGTCAAACTGTGACCTCTATGTGTTATATCTGCACATCAGTTTTAATGATTTTCTGACATGTACTTCTGTTTGTTTTTGTTTTATTAGTTTTTTTCAGTTTCACTCGCGTAACAAATTTCTGTAATTCATGATGAGAGGTACGAAGTCAAAACGTTAGGTAGTAAGAAATGATTGTTATATTTCAGATGAATAGTAGTAGATAGAAATTATAATTTTGAAATTACATAATTTTTTTACTACAAATAAAAAAAAGGCCTATTTGGATCAGCCTTGATAAAGTAAATTTTACTTTATAGGAGAAATAGGATCAAGATACATGCATCATGTGTTCCAAGGCTTGGATCACGGTCTAACATGAACATTATAGGGTCTTTCTTGATCTCATATAATCTTTGTTCATGTAATCTTTAGTCTTTTCTGCTGATTAGGTTTCTTGAAAAGGAATGGTTCCTCTACCGTGACCTATAGTCCAAAAATTTGGAGTGACTAGTACACATGCATATATTAAAATCTCCCACTACAAAGATGTGAAGTACGTGACAGATTATATGAGATCGAAACTTTATAGTAATATAATATAACCTCAACAAACCTTTGGTATTTATAATCTCATGAAAATAACTTTACTCTTGACCTGTCAATGAAATAATTGTTTATAGCTTCATCGAGGCTTCCAATCTTATGTAGGAACAAGAGTTCATATGTTAATGGTGCAAGGCTTTTCAGTGTTCTTTAGCCACTTATATACATTCCGAGTTTTCTAAATGAGGCCTAATTAAGATATGGTCTCGTAGCGCATGACCAAGCAAATAACAACTTAGTTCATGGTAAGACTCAAACTCAGGACGAGGCTACCACACGTTTAGTTTAAAAACTCCAAATTTGGGACTATATGTAGAGGTCGATGAGCCATTCTTTTTCAAGAAACCTAGGCAGCCGAAAACTAGAGTAGAGCAAGTGTATGCTGAATATTTGTGAAACAATAGAAAAGAGTCAAAAGACTTGTAATGTTCCAAATTTAGTTATATATATTTTTGTAACATATGCATATATTAAAAACTCGCACCACAAAAGATGTGAAGTACATGACAGGTTATACGAGATCAAGAACCTATATAATAATATAACCTCAACAAACTTTTGATATTAGTAGTAGTTTCATGATCTTTGGTTGCTCTTCTTGAATATTATTTTCTTCTAACGGTGTCATCAATTCGTTATGCTTTGATATTTTATATAATTCTTCCAACCACAGTCTTGATGATAATAACCATTTCCTAATCTTATATTGTGTTACAAAATGGTATATGCAACTCTTCTGGTTCGTACTTCTCAAGTCCATGAGTGCATGCTCTGTCTGAACAACAATGGAATGTTTTCTCCAAACATCACTCTTACTCTTCCTCATTCTCTCATACACCATAGCTACCGAATCCGCCAAGAAACCTAACCGAATGGCTATGAAGCTGATACACCGTGACACAGTGTCCCATCAGGCTCGACGAGCTCCGGCCACTCTAGAAGACCATATGGAACACCTGACAAGTCTCTCATCAGCTCGGTTCATGCATCTACAGAACACGATTGATAAAGAGCTAAGCAACAGTGACTTCCAAGTCGACATGCACCAAGCCATCACAACGTCAATGTTTTTTGTGAACTTCTCAGTAGGACAGCCTCCGGTACAGCAGTTCGCAATCATGGACACGGGAAGCTCACTGTTATGGATCAAATGTCTTCCATGCAAAAAATCCTCGTCGCCAACGCGTCCTCTCTTCAATCCAGCACTATCTTCATCATACGTAGAGTATTCATGCAACGATGAGTTTTGTAGGTATGCACCGACGGGACACTGCGGCTCCTCGCACGAGTGCCTTTACGAGCAAGTGTACATAAACGGCGCCGGCTCCAAAGGCGTGTTTGCTAAAGAACAGCTAACGTTCGCAACGCCTAGCGGAAACAGAGTTTTGACCAGACCTGTTGCGTTTGGGTGTGGCCATGAGAATGGTGAGCAGTTAGGGAGTGAGTTAACCGGTATTTTGGGTTTAGGAGCTAAACCGGCGTCCGTTGCGGTCCAGCTCGGGTCTAAATTCTCTTACTGTATCGGCGACTTGGCTAACAAAAACTACGGTTTCAACCAGCTGGTTCTTGGAGAGGACGCTGATGTTCTTGGCGATCCAACGCCTATCGAGACAGAGACTGGCATCTACTACATGAGTCTCGAAGGGATCAGCGTCGGAGACAAACAGCTGAATATAGAACCAATGGTGTTCAAAAGAAGAGGAGCAAGAACGGGAGTGATACTCGACTCGGGAACACTCTTCACTTGGCTCGCGGAAGCAGCTTACAGAGAACTCTATAACGAAGTAAAAGCCATTCTCGATACACAGCTGGAGAGGTTCTGGTTTAGGGACATGTTGTGCTACCATGGGAAAGTAAGCGAAGAGCTGATAGGTTTCCCTGTGGTGACGTTTCGGTTTGCGGGAGGAGCAGAGCTGGCTATGGAGGCTGCGAGCATGTTTTATCCGTTGTCGGAAACTGATGTGTATCTTAACGTGTTTTGTATGTCGGTGAGGCCGACCACGGAACATGGAAGGCAGTATAAGGACTTCACAGCTATTGGGTTAATGGCTCAGCAGTACTATAATATTGCTTATGACCTCAAGGAGAAGAACGTTTATCTACAGAGAATAGACTGTGTTCTACTCGATGACTATTCCCCTTCATGATAACATATAAGATTGTGTGCGCAGGCACGTTAAATGTTTTCCTGTTGTTGGATGCAACATGCTGCATCATATCTTTACGCAGACACGTTAAATGTTACGAGAACACTCTGTAGATACAAACTTGTCAGATGCCTTTAAATATTAAGTACCATTTCTTTTCGTTGCTCTAAATAGTGAGGATCTTTTGCATTCACAAAGCTGCAAGAGATCGTTTCTCTATTTACAAATTACCCTATATCTCCTGATATTTAAAAACATAAATTGCGCCAAATATATTGGTTTTTAATTTTTACAAACCTGTCACACGATGTTTTATCTACATAATTTGGCAATTTCAAAACTGCCACATATTATGCAAATTGAAAAAAGCCACATACGACATTCGACATCCTTAGCATATACAAAACAATTCAACTCGTGGTATTTAAGGGAATGCCCTAGAAATCCTGTCATAACCTAAGTAACTCATAACTTATGAAATATTGTAGAACTGCTAATGATGTTTTAAGTATTTTATAAATCTGCTGCATATGTTTAGGCATTTATCCAAAAAAGAACCCAATAGTTATGTATTTTCCCAAGTTCCCAAGTCACTTGTTTGAGATAAAAGAAGCAATGAATCTAGGATAAATAAACACACAGAAATATATGAAATCCCATCTATCCAGCACATTCTTGGGGTTCATCGCAATCTTTTAGTACAAGAAAGAGTAACAATCCTGAAGATTTCTTACTGACCAGTTCACAATAACTGCGACTAACACCAAGTTTTCTAAAAGAGGAATAAAAAAAACTAGTGCTCAGTACAAAGAGATTGATTACTGGATTGCATATACCAAAGCTAAGAAGACCTGCCCACTGGTTCAAGAGCTTCCACGGTCACAATGCTGTTTCCTCTAATCACCTAATAGCAAATCAAAAGTAATACTATAAGGTAAGTACCGGTCTAAAGTAACATATGAGTACATGACCCAAGAGAGAGTGATCCTCGGTATTTAAAAGACTTACCACCATTCCAATGTCGGTTTTGTCATCACCGTTCACCTCAACAGTGTTGTCAACAACAAGATTCATGAACTGGTCAAACCCACGAAGCGTTCCCACGACCATTCGGTTAGCATTAAGCTTGACTGCATTTTACAAATACCAAAACTGATCAGTTTCAAGACCCAGAACAGAACACTTGGTGTGATAAACGAGGATGAAGATATTGAACTTACTTTGGAGTTTCTTGTCCATGTACCTGCATCACGACGACGTATAAACAGACAAAAGATTCAGAAACAACGGGAAGAATATAGAAATAGAATCGAAACAAAGTCGATTCGGAAAGAGAAAGAAAGAGAAAAAAACGGCTTACTTCTTGAGATCCGGAGGCTGACCTGACCGACTCATAGCTGCAGAATCCGAACTAAGCTTGGTATTTTAGGTTTTCGTACTCGACTAGAAGAAGTTCGCAGTGCGGCACAGAGACTTTAGAGAAACCCTAAAGATTTTGATTTCTGGAAAGTCAAGAAGATCCCATTATCTTCGTAGTTTCACTCCACCATAAACCCCACTAAAGATATAAAGCCCAATAAATATTAAAAGCTCAGTAAAGATTTATGGCCCAATAACTTTTAGAGTTATTCGATTCTGTCTGCATAGTTCGACCATGTCTAAATATAAAAATGTTGAACCGTTTCGGCTACCTGAAATTATATGTTTCAGTACCTCTTAATTCGGTTCGGCTCTGGATTATACGCCATGCCAAATTGTAACAAAGAATTTACAGATAGATATGAAGCCATGGAACAAACGAATCTTCCACTTTCCAGTACAAAATCATCTGACAACAAACGTACTGATATCACCACCGATGAACACAAAATGGTTAATGCAAGCAAACCATGAGTGTATTGTTGGTCAACTAGTTTTGGAAAGAAAAAGAGTAAGAGCCAGTGTTGGGATCTTTAACCGCCTTGAAATTGTCTACACTCATCCCAAATTTGCCCAATATCGTGTTTCCCATCTCCTTCAACTTTGCTGTTCAAATCACACAAAAAAAACAAGTTTCAGTCAAGACTCAATAGCCACTATACAACAAATCTTAATCAGAAAACATAACAAAGGTCCTTTACCTATGGCTTCTTCTTTCATCTTTTCTTGCTTCGCAGCCGCCAATGGTTCCAAACGCCGAATTCCTTTTCTAGCCTGATCATTTGAAGGGTCCAGTTCTAATATCTTCTTCAAGTCTATACAATGCAAAGACAGACAAAAGCATTACTAACTCATTCTTTGCACCCGGAAACTAACAAATGGCTATTTAATTTTGAGAGCTTTGAGAGAGAAAGGAAATTAGGACTCACCAGTGAGGGCTTCTTCAAAATGTTCAAGCTTCTCATGAGCTTCTGCACGACGGACCAAAGCTTTAGTATAGCTCGGATTCAGCTCTATCGCTTTTGTGCTTTCCTTGATTGCTTCTGCATATTTACCCTACAGTACAAAGAGATCACATCATCAACTTGACGACTATTTATAGCAATAACATGATGATAATCTGCTAAGAAGATACCAATTTGAGATAACATATCGCTCTGTTTGAATGGCAGATAGATCGAAGCTCCAAAGATTCAGGAAACTCCTGAGCAAACTGTAAAGCAAGCTCATACTTTGACAATGCATCTTCGTATAAGCCATTTCCAAACAATCTGTTTCCTTCCATTTTAGCTTCGTTTGCATCCTCCAAAGCTTTCTCCTTCTAAAAGAAAAAGGAAAAAAACAAGTAGAAGCTTACATCAAGCTTAAGCCATTTCAAGTTATAGAACCAACCAAAATCAAGCTTAAGCTAAGTCAACTAGCTAGCATCAAGCTTAAGCCATTTCAGGTTATAGATTCCAGTTAAAATCAAGCTCAAGCCATTTCAAGTTACAGACTCAAGCTAACATCAAGCTTAAATTCAAGTCATAGATTCAAGTTCAAGCCAAGCTTAAGCTTAAGCCATCTCAAGTCACAGATTCAACCTAACATCAAGCTTAAGCCATTTCAAGTTACAGAATCTAGTCAACATCAAGTACAAGCCACTTTAAATAACAGATTCAAGTTCAAATCAAGCTTAAGCCATTTCAAGTCATAGACTCAACCTAACATCAAGCCTAAGCCATTCAAACTCTATAGATTCAAACTAACATCAAGCCTTGAGCCATTCCAAGTAACAGATTCACGCTAAAATCAAGCTATTACCTATTTTTAAGTTCAATAAATGTTGAAGAACGATCGATCACCTGATTTGATTCAACATCGGCAATGGCCTCCACCTGATCTTCCTCCTTCTTCTCAGGTTTATCCGACGGTTGCGGCTCCTGATTCTCTACCGCTTCATGTTTCCTATCACCTTCTTCCTCTTCTTCTTCGTTATCGCTAACTCCACGTTCGCTGGCAGTTTCGAACCCGTCGGAATCATCTCCGCCGACGATTTTCGCCTCCGTTGTTTTGGGCGGCGACGAGGAAGAACGCGATGGATTTGGTTCTTCTATGACGGAGATTTCATCGTCGCTTTCGCTTTCGATCAACACCATTTTCAACTCAGTGACTTGGGATTGTTTCCAAAAGATTCAACGATGGTGATTAACCGACGATCTAAACTGGACAAGAAGGTTCAAGATATTTCCTTTGTCTTTCGTTGTATTCAGTTGGGTTAGATACTACTAGGCCCAGGACCGGCCCAAAATGTATTTTCTTTACTCAGTTCTATTCTTCCACTTTGAATAGTGTAGTATGCATATTAGTTTTCAAAAATAAATCTCCTATATGTTTCCGATTAATTAGTGGAAAGCAATTTGAAAAGATAAAAGTAATGGATATCTTTCAATTTACAAAATCAACAAGTCAAAAAAGAAGAAATGTCAAACGCATTATAGATGTTTTTGATTTGTTTGCGTGATCGTCATGTCTAACATCACAGCTTGCAGAAAAAGAAGGAAAGTTTAGATAAACCCACTTTCAAAAAAGAAGAAGCAGATTTAAAATAATTATGAAAGCTAAATAATCAGTAGAGAAATTACCTAGACTAATGCAAATCATTCTACTAATTACTAGAATAAGTCACAGTAGTTTTTAATTACTAGATTAAAATTTAAATCAGCTAAATATACCAAAAACCCAACCGTCTAAACATTAACCACAAGTTTGCCATTATAATTTAATAAATAAAAATATATAGTAATACAAAAGAAAAAAACAAATAAAAGAAAAAGAAAAAAACAAATAAAAGAAAAAGAAAAAAACAAATAAAAGAAAAAGAAGACACTTCCTGTCTCCGACACTTCCTTCTTCGTCTTCTCCAACGACGCAGACGAGGTCTGAGTCATCTCCATTTCTGTCTCGGACACTTCCTCTGCGTCACAGCCTGAAATCCGCCGTTCGTCGTCTCCATCTCTGTGTCGCCGTTCGCCTACAGCTTAGCCTGCACTCCGCCGTTCGTCATCTCCATCTCTGTGTCGTCGACTCCGCCGTTCGCCTGGGTCACATCTCTGCCATCAATTCCAAGTTAATTGAATCTGTAAGTCCTCATTTGTGCGGATCTAGGTTGTTGTTTTTAAAGATTGATTGTTTAATTGGATGATGAAATTTGAGAACCCTAATTCCCAATTTTAAAAATCGATTTTATTTTTCTCAGTGTTGGCTTGATTTTGAAAGCCCTTAATCTATAATTCTCTTAATGCGACGACAGTAAATTTATGTTAATTTGAAATGGAAGAACTCTCATACTATGTTATTTCTACCATTACTGAATAAGAGCACACTTTTTATTGGTTTATAAATTGTATAATACCATTGTTAAGTTTGTTCTACTACTTTTGTGATAGAAAATTCTCATTTCTTTGTGAAAATGTGGCTGAATAATATTTATTTTGTTCTCTTTGTTTTTAAGGAATGGCATCATCTTCGTGTAATAGGAAGTATCCTCCACGGCTTTATGAGAGTGGTAAAACGCCTACTCAAATAAGGAGCATGAATCACAGTTGTTTTCTAGGAAACCTTCAGACGGTGAGGGAGAATATCGGCGAAGATGTTTGGTCTGAGTTGAGAGAATCAGCTGTAGGCGTGATTATCAAGCTGAAGGAGTTGAATTTCACTTGGTCTGCAAAGCATGTTCATTATTTTCTGGTGAATCAATTGGCGATTCAGAGCAGTCATGAAGTTTGGTCTTTGATAGAAGGCCAGTCAATGAGGTTCTCTCTGTATGAGTTTGAAGATGTTACAGGGCTAAATTGTGATCCATTTGACACGCAAGAACAGTGGGATGTGCCTCATGAAGAGTTCTGGGTATGTTTGATTGTCTACTAATTTTTTTTTAAAAACACTATTGTCTGCTGTTTATTATGTACAAAATACTTACTGGTTTTTAAACTTGGCAGTCATGGATGGTTCAGAGAAAAAAAAGTTCAGTTGATGGTTTACCAATCCAACGTGTGATAAAAAAGGAGAAGAAAAATACGAAGACGATGCCAGTGAAGAAAAACGAAGTGCCACTGAAAAAGGTGAAGACAGAGAAACCCTTTGAGATCCCACAGCTAAATGACCAATCCATTTCCGCAGAGGGTTGGGAGAATCATCTAAAATGGCAGAAAAGTGTTCAGTGTAGACAGGCTTTGGAAGCACTTGGTACAAGTTTGGAAGAGACTGCACTTGCTTTGAGTTTGGAGGAGCCTTCACGCAGAAGAAAAACCCAGCTGACAAAGACTCAAGTTTGGCCATATGTCGGGAACTCAACAGTGAAGCGTATCATATTTACAACATGTAAAGACGAGACTCCTGTCACTTGTGACTGATCAATGTCTATTGCTTGAACCTTTAGTAGATCAGCTATAGGTATACGGCCCTGAAAATGTTAAACCTTAGTATACTAGCAAATAGTCTAATGAAACACATAACATGATTCAAAATATATTACCTCCAACACCTTCTCTACAGCACGAGTAAGAGAGGTTTTCATCAACTCGGCATCATGTTTTCTTGTTGCAAACCAGCGTGTCATCATTAATCGGATCGACTCTAGAAGGTGAACTATTGGCAAGCTTCTAGCACCAGACAAAGCTCTGTTTATGGATTCAGCTATGTTACTTGTGAGGAGGTTATATCTATCACCTCTAAAATGAGCTCGTGCCCACTTCCGTACATCAGCACGTTCCAGATATGCATGCAAAGCTGGGTTTAACTCTTTGATTGTCTCAAAGGTTGCTTGAAAATCAGTTAGCCTAAAAGAGTTGGCGGCTTTTTTGACCAATCCAAACAAATCACGCCCTCTGTATCGCAACAAAATATTTTTATATATTAGTGGTACGTGCAAATTCCCCTGCTTGCCAATGGATATACCACTGCAATAGCCTTCTCTATTGACTTGTGCCTATCAGAGATTAACGCTAATCCATCATCAGGGATCACACGACTGAGTTGGCGGAAAAACCATGTCCATGATTCATCATTCTCTGTGTCAACCACAGCAAATGCAATTGGAAAGATTTGAAAATTACCATCCTGTGAGGTTGCAATCAGAAGCGTTCCTTTGTATTTTCCTTGCAAAAACGTTCCATCAACCACCACAACCTTCCTCATATATGGAAACCCAGCAATGCTAGCGCCAAAGGCAAGGAATAGGTACTTAAATCTGTTTTTAGTATCAACTTCCAGTCGAACTAGAGTCCAGGGATTTGACATTCTAATCATGTGCAGGTAAGTAGGTAATTCCTCATATCCATTCTCTGAAGAACCCATTACAAGATCTCTAGCAACTATAAGTGTACAATGAGATTTCCAGTAATCCATCTGCAATAAAGAATAAACAGGAACCCATTTAAAAAGGAAGTAAAGGCTGAAGACGAAAGTATATTTGAATCACAAGTTTATTCAACCTTGATTCCGAAGCTCATATTCATAGCAGTAGAGACATGACTTGGCAAGATAGATGGATCAACCCCACCAATATAGTCTTTGTACAAGAGTCCAAGAATCTCAGGTGTAGCTTGTCGGGAACGAGATGAGCGTTCTGCTATGGAGCAGGTATGTTCATCTACATAAACTCGGACTGTGAACTTGAAAGAGTCACCTACTGGCGTAGCTCTTAGCTTCCATGTACATCCTTTAAGCCAACATTTTACAAACAGCAGTGTCCGCGTTGATGCAATGACATCAAAATCAATCTTCTGGACAACCGAGTATATCTCCAGACGTGTCTCCAAAGCATGTTTTGAATCGTAACTCTGGCCCACGTCAAAATTGAATGAGCGCAAATCGGCCATACTCATTGGAGAATCCCTTTCTTCAGTCTTTCGTGCATAAATCATCTTTTTACAAGATCCATGAACCTCTTCTACATGGTTTGGTGGAAGCCCATATGTAGTAAAGTCTTCGTCATCAGTTGTTGCTCCATCAGAATCATCGCAGTAATCGAATCGGTCATCCTCTTCGTCTGTATCTTCTTCGTCTTCACCCGTACAGTCATCTCCTTCCATGGGTTGTTTCTGATTTTCGCCAGCTCCTTCTCCAAATCTTTTTTTCACTTTAAACTCTACACATAGCCGAATGTTCTCGAGTTTGCAGAGACCCAAGAATGCATGAAACTGTCTATCGTTTCCTATTTTCACAGGTGGTGTGTTGATGCTTTGATTGTGTAGATTCTGCTTCGGAATAAGGTACCTCAGTTCCAAGTTGTTTTCTGCAAAATCAACTCCATAATCCTCAAATATGATTTTCACAAAATCCTCAAATCGAGTGTCCTCATCCGCAGCAACTATTATGGTACCTCGATCATTATCTACCTCAAACAACCACTTAGTTTTCTCAACTTTCCACTTCCCCGAGACAAGAATCATGTGCTCCATTATTCTCCAATCAATGTGAATTAAAGGACACTGTTGTAGATCCCCATGAAAGTAGAGACAAAATTTATGAATGAGAGGTAAGAGGAAGAAGAAGACGACGACAAAAAGAAGAACGTAAACCTAAAACGTGGTCTAATATGATTCTTAAACCAGAAGTTTAAATTAATTTAAACCAACATTTAAAATTAATTTAAACCGATTTCTATTAAAACTAAACCGATTTTAATTAAAACTAAACCGAAATATTTGGGCACTTAACCACAATTTCGGGTGGATAAATCTGCCACAATAAATTTGTCTTACTCTGGTAATTAGAATTTGTCTTATAAATCTGCCGTCAAAGATGGCAATTTAAAAAACCGGCCACCACATGAAAATAAAAATCGACCAGATATTTAAATCGGACAAACATATCTGCCATAAAAAAATATGTCTATTACCCATTAAAAATCGGCCGGCCTTATATTTAAATCGATCTTAAAAATCTAACTGATACGATATAAAACTGCCACTTTAAAAAAATCTGCCGCTACATTCGATAGACTAAAACCGATAAATCTATTGACAACATTAAATCGGACAGATAAATCAGCCATCTCCAATAAATCTGCTGTCACTTAAAAGTCTGCTACCAAATAAACAGCAGATTTAAATTTAACAGCAGATTTAATTAACAGATTTAAATTACGACAGATTTGTTTTTTGTTAAATAAATCTGCCGTCGGAAATTTTTCTCAAAATTTAAATGGCAATTTTGTAATATAGATTTTTATCACAACTATAAAAAGGGCATTTTTGACCATAAAAATAATTTAGTAATTTTAAACTTTTATGACTTATTCTAATAATTATTCAAGTAATTTGCCTCCTTCTAGTAAACTTCCCTAATCAGTATAAATATATCTTTTTTTGAAAGCTAATATATTCTTGAATCTTGTAAGCTATTTTGAAAAACTAATTACTATATATATCTATCTTATTAAAACAGAAACATTATGTTGGACTTAACATTTATTTTGTAAGTTTTTAAATTAAATACACTTTTATACTTTATAGTTAAACCTACATTAAATCATTAATGTTCCTTTCTTTATACTATTATCCATGTTTCCAAACAATATACTTATTTCTGTATAATACTATCAATGTTTCCAAACAATATATTTTTTATACTACTATCAATGTTTCCAAACAATACAATAATTAATTTTAGTTATTTTATATCTATCATTTTCTCTTTAAAATTTTGTAAAAACGTCATAATTTCATAAATTGCAAAATAATAAAGTTTAAAATTTGGATTATAAGATTACAAATTATGAAACTATTATAATTTAAATCAAATTAGATTACATATCGGTCATCCAACAGTTCAATCGGTTAGTCTCGGATTTTAATGATTTTTTTTAAATATGAATATTTTAAAAACCTAAAATTGAATTGTCAGATCTCCGGATTAACCGGTATAATCACAATCGGGTTGAATTAAAAAACACTGATTTAAATGCAAAAATATTCTAAATGCACTCTTTAAAATTACCAAAATATTTGTTATATTATTAGTGAAATTTTTTATCGTAAAATATTCCGCGCTTCCAAGCGCGGGTCAAAATCTAGTTAACTATTAAAATTTTGTAGTCAACACAAACGTTGTGCCTCGTTATACGTATGACCACCAACCTTCATATAAGGCTATATGAAATATATAAGATGTAATTTGAGTATACGTATTCATCAAACTTACCTATATATTTCAAAAAAAATTCCACGCGTTTCTTGAAGAAACTTTCTTCACGTCTAATCTAAAGCTATTACACCTTTCTATCTTTTAGCAATACGCAAGTATTTTCCTTTAATGCCTCTAAAAGTTGACAACTCATAAATTCCATCAACACAAGTTAGAGAACATATTGCAGATGACAACTGTGTGCATAACGACACAACTATTTTGTCACATCTATCACAAACAACCTTAATTAGGGATTAACAACAAATGAGACTTTGACATTCTTATTACTTGTAGATGTGTATTTTGTAACCTCCAATAATTTCTATAACAATATTTTTTTACATTATTTAGTTTGTTGCTACTTGCTAGCTAAATTTATTGTATATACAAATTGTATTCTACAACCAAGGACAGATATGACAATAAATATTCATTTTTATATAGCATATTTTTCAATTTAAGGGTACAAGAAAATATTATCTAAACTGAATTGAGATTGCAAGCAACAGACAAAAGAGAGTAAAGAAACTATTCTTATGATAACATATTATGTATCTTTTTGTTTCTCTTAAGAGTTTTATATATAACATTGTACTCTCTCCAATTATCCATCTAATTAACAAGCAGAGCCAGCTTCTACCAGCTTGTTGAGTTTATTGTTTCTCAACCTCTCTGCATGAACTTCACTTCCTTGCATCTCTTTCTCATACCTGAACCATTTAAAATATTTAAGACTAAGTAGAAATTAGAGAGACAAAGGATTATATCTTGCATTCAGGGTTTTCTATAGTAACTAGTGCATTTACATAATTTTTATAATAATTGAAAAGTTTTGTTTTCTAGAAGACTATGTACCTTGGTGGCATAGGAATTAAAGGAGATAGAATCTCCACAAGTTTGAGAGCTTCTTCTTCGGTATTCACAATTTGGTTGAAGCAAAAGTATCTACCACAAGCCGAAATATCCTCGAAAACTCGAATGTGAACATCTGCTACAAACTCCACGTCTACGTAGGCTAACACACCGTTCTCGTACATCTGTGCAGCTCCTGCAAATTGCATTTCCACCACAAAAGTATCAATACATCCATTCCATGAATGAATATATGTTTTTCTATTTTGATTGAATGTGTGCTTATTATATACCTTTGAGGAAAGACATGGTGGGTCTAGG